>NC_061081.1:6547899-6601137 GCF_021917145.1 Hypomesus transpacificus | reverse complement strand
CCTTCCCTCCTCACCCTACCTCCCCTCCTCACCCTACCTCCCCTCCTCACCTTACCTCCCCTCCTCACCTTACCTTCCCTCCTCACCCTACCTCCCCTCCTCACCCTACCTCCCCTCCTCACCCTACCTCCCCTCCTCACCTTACCTCCCCTCCTCACCTTACCTTCCCTCCTCACCCTACCTCCCCTCCTCACCTTACCTCCCCTCCTCACCCTACCTCCCCTCCTCACCATACCTCCCCTCCTCACCCTACCTCCCCTCCTCTACCTTACCTCCCCTTCTCACTTAGCTTGCCCTAACACCTCTCTCTGACCTCTTTCTGGGGGTCAGCGCTGAGGTCCCTCTCTGACCCCATTACTGAGGGGAGGGAGCTCTCTGGGTCTTCTGTCAGAGAGCCACCACTGTGTGGGTGTGTCTATGTTGGTGTGTGTGTGTGTGTGTGTGTCTGAATCTGTGTGCGTGAATCAATGTGTTTGTGTGAATCTGTGCTTGTTCATAATTCTATGTTAACATTCCTACAAACTCATCTGAACTGCTGAATGTGATAGACAGGGAGGACAGGGGAATGGATCTTATTATTCTGTGTGGTCGACTGACCAGAGTCGCTGGAGACGCTGTTGGGCTGGAGGCTCTCTCATGGTGTAGCTGTGTGCTGTCATCGTTCCGACTCCTCTGCCACACTCTGCTCAGTCTACGCTACATGGCACAAATCAGACACACATTTCTGGATGGAAACATGCGTGCGGCTTGGTTGGGAAAATTGGGACAGTGTCCGTCAAGATGTGTGATGTTGATGTGTGTGTGTGTGTGCGTGCCACTGTGCTGGACTGAGCTAGCACCGTCGTCCCCTGGGTCGATTGACAGCCTCACAGTTTGCTGCAGATTTTGTTTCTTTCTCTCTCTATCACCAATCGCTCCCCCCCCCGGCCCTCCCTTTACTCGCTCTTTCTCTGAAGCAAAGTGTTCCAAAACGTTAAACACAGATTACGATTCCGAAGGAATTTTAAGTTGGTCATCTTTGTTTTGACGAAGGGGTTTTGAATGTTCATTGTTTATCTTATGTGGTGAAATAGGGAGGATTCCTTCCCTCTGACCCCCCACTCCCTCCCCCTTCATCCCTCCCAGCCCTTCATCCCTCAGTCCTCTTCCCCCTCCATCCTCCCCTCATATTTCATGGCTCCAGATAAACGAAACTGTGAGTGCAGGAGTCAGAGGGGAGAGGTTTATCACCCTGATGAATTAGGAGAGGCTTTTGTGAGCAGCAGTGTCTCTCTGCTGGGTTTCTCAGGAGGGACGCATGTCGTGTCTGTCGTGTCTGTCGTGTCTGTCGTAGTGCCCAGCTTGAACATGACAGGGGCATAGTGGGCCCCTGCTGTGTGCTGGTGTCAGGCTGGTGTCTGGCTGGTTTGAAGCGGGTGTTGGACTCTGGGACAACTGCAGCCGGAGGAGCCAGTGAAGCAGCAGGAGGCGGGATATAGGATCTGTGACGGATAGGAGCCAGGGCTCCACTCCTGCCACCTTTAGCCTGGGGACACAAACACACACATACACACGCGTGCATGTGCACACCATACACGCTCACACACACGGACACACACACACACACCACCGTTGCCTAATTAGCATTCCAGTGTGCTTGGTTCAAACGTTCTGTGCGTCCAGATGCAGCCCTGGTCTGAGTTCTGGGCTCCCACACTGCCTTTGATGCCTCCATTAACTCTGGCCTTACACCATCTGTATGTGAATGTGTGTGTACGTGTGTGTGTGTGTGTGTGTTTGTATGTGTGTGTAGTGGGTATTAAACCCAGGCCTCCAGTATTAAAGAGTACATTACTCAGGCTTACTCCAGTTAACTCCAGCTGACTGCACAACTTTCTCTGGTGGTTCATCATATGAGGCAACTCACCAATCCAACTCTGTTGCATGTGTGTGTGTACTGTATGTGTGTCTACGTGTCTGCTTGTTTGTGTGTGTGTAATGACACACAGTCAGTTTCAGGTTCTAAACCACACGACTCACAGTGTTATACATTCATTGGCAACTCTCGATGAAGAATGTGGGAAATGCTGTATCATGCACCCGACCCCCCCCCCCCCCGCTTCCCTCCTGCGCTCCCCTTCTGCCCCCAGAGCAGGACAATGCTGCAGTCTAACTCCACACACCCCAGCAAAACTAGAACCTACCCACAATGCACTGTGTGGGTTTCTTAGCTTCCCTCACCCATCCCTTGGACCCTCGCGTCTCCACCAATAGGACGCCTCGTCCATCACCCTGTCGCCAGCTCTATGCAAATGTATGTTGTTGTTGAAAAATCCGCCATACAAAAACGTTTCTCAACTGAAACCCAAGTCTGTGGGATGTCTAGGCTGATAAAACTCTGCTCCCTGTACAGCTGGACAGCTTGCAAATGATCCGCAGAGAGGGAGGGCTTCCTGACCTGGAAGTGCTGAGTCTGTTCGTCAGGGACCAGGTTGTTCTGAGTCCAGGACCAGGCTAGATGACTCCAGGACCAGGCTAGATGACTCCAGGACCAGGCTAGATGACACCAGGACCAGGCTAGATGACTCCAGGACCAGGCTAGATGACACCAGGACCAGGCTAGATGACTCCAGGACCAGGCTAGATGACTCCAGGACCAGGGTGTTTTCTGACTCCAGGACCAGGTTAGCTGCAGCAGTAGAAGCTTCGAAGAGGCCTTAGATAAAAAGTAAAACAGTTTGACAACCTGCCCTCAGAGTCTGGTCACAGATGAACTCATTGACCACTGGAGCCTCCAGCTTACGATACTGTAGATCAGGTGGAGTCAAACAGTTAGCTAACTTCATTGAAAGTTGAATATGCATGTGTGATGTCATGAGGCAAGCACCTTGGACCTAGGTCTGGTTTAGTGGAAAGGAACAGGGGCACTGGAGAGTCGGGCTCCCCCAGGAGAGGAGCAAGGACAGGGGCACTGGAGAGTCGGGCTCCCCCAGGAGAGGAGCATGGACAGGGGCACTGGAGAGTCGGGCTCCCCCAGGAGAGGAGCATGGACAGGGGCACTGGAGAGTCGGGCTCCCCCAGGAGAGGAGCAAGGACAGGGGGGAGGGGGGGTCCTGGTTTATCTCTCAGTGTAGGAGGGTGTTTACTACTCTGGCTCTTTCAGCCTTGGCTGGCGGCTCTCAAGGTCCCTTTCTATATACAGCAAGCTGACACATAGGAGGAAGGTATATGTGTGTGTATGTCTGTGTGTGTTTGTGGTAATCATGACAAGATGTGATAACATGAGATCTGTTACTGAGTCAAATGAACAAGATGTGGGTGGAGGGGGAGGGTGGAGGTGGGAAAAGGGTGGGAGAGGGAAGGAGAAGGAAAAGGCCATCTACAAATTTGGGGCTAGATTTCCCGCTAGCTCCAGTCAGCACTCATTGGCTCATGCTAGGGCCAGTTATCTCCCGCCATCTCTACTGTAGTCAATAGCCCATGCTACCTCTACTCAGCTGCCCATGCTAGCTCCATTCACCAGCTTGTCTGGCCCATGAGTTTTAGAGTGACATATTAATGATAGCAGCTCCCCAGACCAGGCTGGGTGAAGGGGCACTCGCAAAACGTGTCTTATCACAACCCAAATATTCCAAAAATGCTTTTTTTACCATGAGCTCGCTGAGAAACACATTTAGGATCACATTACACCATAAACACACATTAGGACATGCACACACCCACACACAAACTAAATGCACACATACACCAAAACACACACGCTTACTCAAAAACACCAAACACACACACAGGTGTTAGCCTATGTGTTGCTGTAATTTCTCCGAAATGTTCATTGCTGAATTTCGGCTCCTTTCTCCCTACCTTTCTCCCAGCACTCTTACCATCATAAAAACTGGTTCTGTGAACTTTAACAAACACTTTAACAAAGCTAAGAATAAAGATCCTGGTTAAGTGCCAAAGACACTGGGAGGAATCCTGACACACACACACACACACCAGCAGATACAGTTCATCGACAGACCATCAGACCACTAGACCATCAGATCACCAGACCACCAGACCAGCAGACCACCAGACTAAGGCTCTCTGTCCAGGCATGGGTCCCAGCTAAGCAGCCTGGAGCTAGTGTCAGGCTGTGTTGTGCTGTGGAGTGATCTGGCTGGAGAAGACAGACATACTATTGCAACCTTAGCCTTTTGTTGCAGTCCTGTCTTTCAAGTCTCCTGTCAGACACAGGGGCCCAGGAGAGCCCATAAAGCAGACTCGCTCTGACGCACCACATCAAACGCTGCTGCAGCTGAGCACTCCAACAGGTGGCCGGCCCTGGGACTGCTACGGAGACAGGGCTCACAACTGTCACCTGTGCTACCACGGAGATGGAAGGCTCTTTTGAACCGTTCAGACTGTTTACTGAGTTATGTGTCTGTTCAAGGTATGTGTGTGTGTTTGTGTGTGTGTGTGTGTGTTTGTTTAGGACGGGAAGAGAAAAAAGAAAGAGGAGCGGACAGAGAAGACAAACATGTTTCTCCAAATCTATCTGGCACAAATTTCAATTTCTGTCGCTCTCTGTCTGACTGTCTCTCTGTGGGAGGGAATGTTCACCTTAGAAGAGAGCATACTAGTGGTTACAGAAAGATTGTTACAATGAAAGATTAAGAGACAGTGAGGGAGAGAGGGAGAGAGGGAGAGAGAGAGAGAGAGAGAGAGAGAGAGATAGAGATAGAGAGAGAGAGAGAGAGAGAGAGAGAGAGAGAGAGAGAGAGAGAGAGAGAGATGATAGCGAGGAGGGTTGGTAAAAAGCATCCGTTTGGGAAAACAGCACTTAGGGCCAGGTGCCGAAGTCACTGATCAAAGAATTCTCACCCCTCAACCCCCCCCCCCCCGCTTCATTCTGGTCCCAGTGAGGCCATAAAATCCCTCCGGGCCAGCAAGACATTCCCAATTTTTGACATCAGAGAGAGGGACAGAGAGCGGTTGGTCAACATCAATGATGGGTTTTACGGAATAATCAACATCCCTAATCCCTGTCATTTCAGAGGTTTCTGTGTTATATTTCACACCATGCCCTCTTTCCCCTCCATCCATCCCTCCCTCCCTCCCTCCCTACTCCCCTCAATCTCTTCCTACTCATCTCTGTCCATCCACTGACTGCCCCCTACCTTCCCCCGCTTCACAGGGCCGAGCTAAGCCCCAACTAACTCCGTGCAGCTTTATGGCTTTCAGTAATTGACGTTGGGATAGAGAATGAAAGGCAGTGCTGACCACAGCCTAAACAAGCGATTGGTTCAGGGAGACTTTGGGGATTTAGGAGGAGTGATAGGGCCGTGCCTGGACGTGGCACACAGTGCAGAGAAACACAAACACAGGGGGAACTCGTTTTTCCTGGCTCACGCCTCGCACACACAGGGCACACGGCCTGGAGTCTCTCTGGACCCCAGGACTGGCAGGCACAGCCAGAGAGGCAGGAGAGGGGAGGAGGAGAGGGGAAGGAGACGGGAGGAGGGGAGAAGGAGCGGAGAGGGGAGGGGAGGAGGAGCGGAGAGGGGAGGAGGAGCGGAGAGGGGAGGGGAGGAGGAGCGGGGAGGGGAGGTGGAGCGGAGAGGGGAGGGGAGGAGGAGCGGAGAGGGGAGGGGAGGAGGAGCGGAGAGGGGAGGGGAGGAGGAGCGGGGAGGGGAGGGGAGGAGGAGGCGGGGAGGGGAGGGGAGGAGGAGCGGAGAGGGGAAGGGAGGAGGAGCGGAGAGGGGAGGGGGAGCGGGGTAGGAGGGCTTGGGAGGGTAGCAGAGGTTAGGGAGGACTGGTGGAGCTAAGGGAGGACTAGGAGAAAGCTGGGAGTGGCAGAGGTTACACAGTGGATGTGGGAGAGGGTTGAGAAAATAGGGCCCACAATGTGATAGATCGATATGTGAGTGTATGTGTGTTTTGTCTTAAAAAGGGACAAAAGTAGTGTGCCTAACCACATGCAAATGTGTGTGATTGTGTCACACAGAGTCGAACAGTATCTAACAGCAGTGTGTGCTTGTGTGTTGAAGCTGTGTTGGAGATCAAGTCAGTGGATGTGGGCGTGGTGGCGATTAGGGGTCTCCATAGCAACTACTACCTGGCCATCAGCAAGAAAGGAGACCTGTATGGAGCGGTGAGTACAGCCTAACACAGTCCTCCAACCACCTCTTCTACACTGACCCTACCACACACAGTCCTCCAACCACCTCTACTCCACTGACCCTACCACACACAGTCCTCCAACCACCTCTACTCCACTAACCCTACCACACACAGTCCTCCAACCACCTCTACTACACTGACCCTACCACACACAGTCCTCCAACCACCTCTACTCCACTGACCCTACCACACACAGTCCTCTAACCACCTCTACTCCACTGACCCTACCACACACAGTCCTCCAACCACCTCTACTACACTTACCCTACCTCATTATAATAACTCTCTGCTCCCCTCTCTCCTCAGAGGGACTTTGGTGAGGACTGCCGTCTGACCGAGCGGATTGAGGAGAACCGCTACAACACATACGCCTCAGCGGAGTGGAAGAACAGGAAGAAGTTCATGTTTGTGGGGCTCAACGCCAACGGCAAGCCCATGAAGGGCAAGAGGACTCGAAGGAAGAATACCACCACACACTTCCTGCCTCTGCTTGCTCTTCCTGCACTAGGGGTGTAACCGCAGCAACGCAACAGCAGTGGGGGGCCGCGCCACTGGACGCAGAGGGGGTGTAACCATGACAACGGGTGGTGGACGCCATTGAACAAGCCCTTGAGGAGGGTTGAGTGCACTGAAGGGAAACACAGACGTTAACACGACAATGGCCCGGGGGGGCCTGTGCTACAGGTGTGACACAGACTCACAGATCGGTCTGAATTTTGGAGAATCAGTCCACCGATGTCCTATAGTTGTTTCTAAGTTATAAAGTTTAAGCCGGCACAGGAGAAAATATCAAATTTTTCTGTGCCAAATGTACTATTATTATTAATAATATTATTATTATTATTTTTTAATGAAAATGTCAAAGTAAATTCTGCAGTAGAGACAGACAGGACCCTGATGAAGACATGAATGGAGGGAGGACAGGTATCAATGCTGTACCAGCTGAGTTAGTAGGCCGGGGCAGACAAAAGTCAGCCTGTATTGCCCATCCTGGCCTTTAGTATCGAGGCTGATAGAGGCCAGTTATACACAGTTAGTCCAAGTTGGCCTCTAGTCTGGTGAGGGGGGGGGGGGGGGCAGAACCAGAAGGTGGTGTGACTCAGAGACAGATAATCTAGATAGTAGCATCACATAAACAACTCTAACAAATAATATTATTACTAACAACATGAACATTCACTGTGTTGGGTTATTTCCATTCTTTTTATCTGACTGCTTTTAAATAAATTATTTATTTTATGTGATATTTAAAGAAACAAAAGAACAAAAAAACAGGAAAGGACAAATTCTTTTATAACATTTAAGCTCTTCTTTTTGATTACTAATCTATGGTTTAAACATAAATAAAGTAAATATATTTCTCTTTATACATTTGATGGTCTTGTCTTGGATTCCTGTGATAAACATGCAACAGTTACCAACTAAAACAAATCTATGCACCAGGATCACAGTAATATCACATGCACATGCGCACACACACAAACACACACACACACAGTCAGACCCATGTCTATCTTAGCTCCAGACTCAGGTCCATGTCAGGGGGAAGCCAGGAGAGGGAGAGGGCATCTGGTAAAACAGAAACACCCCACCTTGTTTATGACCTGATTCTAATTAAGCATGATGTCATGTTTTCTTTCTTCTTTCATTCGTTCTCTCTCTCTTCGGCCCCCAGATCAGTTCCAGCAATTAGCAAGATCAGGACAGGGGAAAACACTCACACAAACACACGCACACAAACACACGCACATGGAATCACACACACGTACAGAGACCCTCCACTCCAGCGTGTGTGTGCGCCTGGAGTGCGGTGTGTTCCTCAAACTCCACCATCTGCAGAGGTTATTTCAGAGTGTGATGGAATCCGCCTGTCACTGAAGAGGAGTGTTTATAAGGGTCGTAGCTTTGCCTGTGTGCTGTAACAGACATGGTAGAGGGGGAGTAAGTATGATGCATTTAGGCAGACCTCTCTTTCATCCTGTAGGCTATTCAGCCAGTGTTTATATGATTACTTGGGTGTTCTGTAAACCACATATCAACTACAATTAGACTGAACCTCATGTGATGCTCAGCTTCCCCTCTCTGTGGAGTTCAAGGGCCGACATTCCTCAGACAAGCTGGTTTGTTGAGGTCCTAGGCTGTAGATGTTGGTTGCTTGGAAAGATGGATACGACCCGACAGTGTTCATGGGAGATTACATTAGCAACACAACTGACAGACATGGATAACGCGCGACTCTCTCTTCAAACAGCGTGAGAAATTAAAGCAGGAACATAATCTGCTCACGAAAGTCATTATTTTGTTTAAACATGAATGTTCAAGACCCTAATGACACTTTATTCAAGGCATTTAAACATTAATATGCAGGTCAGGAATCGTTTAGCCGTTCCCAGAAATCCTGTTATCCTCCTCTTTGTGAAGCAGGTTGTTTGGTTAGGGTTAGGCTTAGGGCTGTGTTTTTTGGAGGCCCGTGGTGCGGTGTGTGGTTTCTGTTTTGGCTGCCTGGGTTCTGTCGGGGACGATGTCAGCCCAGTAACCAGAGGAACACCGTTGGCTTCACACATTCACAGCTCAGCTGTGTGCTCTGGGCACAGGGGGAAGCTGAGGGGATACAGGGTGACCGCTGAGGCAGCTGTGAACATGGGAGCCTTGAGAGAGGCTGCAACTGTTGCTGGAGTGTGAGCGGGAGGGGGGGAGTCGAGTTGGGTACCGTGGATGGGGGAGGGGGGTGTGAGGGGGGTGGTGGAGGGTATTTGTGGTCCTTGCCAAGGAGAGAAGCTTGGGGGGGGGGGGTAACCATTGGGTCAGACCCAGGGAGTTCCTGGAAGAAAGGAGATCAGGACCAGCGAGGACAGGAGATGAGATTAGGGCTGGGGATAGGGCTAGAACTGGACCTAAGGATGGGGCAAGGGCTAGGGTCAGAGTTAGGTTCAGAGGCAGGTCTAGGTCCAAATCCAGGTCCAACTTAATCTTCCATGGACTTGAGTTCCACTGCAGCAGGTGAGTCAAACATTTGCCTTGGCTCTGACTGAGGTCAGACCTGTTCAGCGCCTCAGAAGGTGGGAGGGGGGGGGGGGGGGGGGGGGGTCGCAGGGTGAAAAAGGCTCCCTCTCTTGTCAGCCGGCCAGTCAGCCAGCAGGTGAAATGTGGCTGAAGTCTGAAGGTAAATATGTATCTATTAGTGTTGGCTGTCTGACACTGGCTTGATTTAGGATTGAACCAGGAGCTCAGGGAGTTAAGTTCTGTGCCAGTGTAGACGATTAAGCCCTGTCCAGCCCCCCCCCCCCCCCCTCCCACCACCCCTCCACTTCCCCCCGTTCCGTCCCGTGTCCAGCCCCCACCTCCCCACTTCTGTGTCCAGCCAGCATGGCCAACATTAGCAGTGGCATGACAGCTAATGCTGGTTAACATATGGGCTGTCTGTGTCCATTAACCACATAATAAGCTCTCTACTAAAAACATTGTTTTTGAATAACAGTGTGTGGGCTGATTAAAGCAGAAGAGACTGATAGTAATTGGTTGAGCAAAGCTCTGCTCTAAAGACCAATTCTGGCTTAATTACTTTGACGAATGCTCATTGGAGACTTGGTGGTTTGGTGGGTTTCCAGACCCTAGCCGTAGATGTTTGTGTGTGCGTGTCGTGTGTGTGAGTGTGTGTGTCTGTGTGTGTGTGTGTCTGTGTGTGTGTGTCTGCGTGTGTGTTTGTGTGGGTACACGACCGTAGCATACTTGTCTCGCTGATGTTTGAGTGTGCTACATGCCAACTAAACTAGCTCAAAGTCATTTTATACCCATGTGTGTTGATAGTACAGTACGTGCTTAGCATCTTAGCTTAGCTAGCTTCAGTCTTTCAGCCCCTTCAGTGATATTCCTCCCTAAATGAATGTTTTTTTATCCGCTCCTAAGCATGGGTGAAGATCATATTGATTTAATTTGAGGAGCTAATGAATGCCAGCCACTTATACATTTCACTGCAGCGTCCAGCATCGACTGATAAAAACAACAGAATAAAACCCAATAGTTGTTCCAAGTGGGAGGGATCAGTTTGAGTCCATTGTTTACATTTGGTGTTATCATATGATATGCTGCTACGAGGAGGAGTGGAGACCATGTGTCCCTGGTTAAAGAATTCAAATGAAACAGCTGTCAGCGCAGTATAGAAGTGTGGTTAACAGCCTCCTTCAATTGATCTTTCCCTGTCCCACCCCACACCTCCACACCTCACACACACCCCCCAGCCCACCCCTCCACATACCCCTCCACCGCCACATGTCACACCACGCCTTCACACGTTCATCCAGGCCCCCACCTAAGCAGGATGACCAGCCCCCATATCCAACACTTTCGTCCTGGGCTTGTGGTGGTTTTGGCAAATTCTGCCCTCGGCGAGATCTCCAACTGAGCTGGAGGAGAACGTGCATCACCATGTTTTGATGCTCCAGACCTGGGTCTGATCCAGATGGTAGTGCAGAGTAGAACCATTGCTACAAGCCTGGAGGAAGACTGAATCGTGGCCCTGGTATTCCAGATGTCTGGAAGATGTCAGACCAGCCTGCGTCTCTCGGTCAGGGAGTTAAGAGCGGCTTGTGGGAGGGTAGAGCTCCAGGGTTCTGAGAAGACAGGGTACCAGGTATTGTGGATCTGGGTAGAACATGAGTTCTACCCAGATCAAAGAAGTTCAAAGTTGGTTCAAAGAAGGATCATACATTGGGTTTGTGGTTGTGGGTAAGACATGGTTTTTAGTGAGAGTCTATCAGCTCCATAAGCCTGCTGTGAAGCCCAAACTGTTAAGGACAAAGTAGAGGACATGGGTAGACTGTTGATCAGGGCAAAGATTGTTGTGGAGTTTTAATGTTGTGGTTAACAGTGTGGGGTTGTGGTTAAGAGTGTAGGTAAGTTGTGGTTAGGGGGTCTTGGGTTCTGGCAGTGCTGTGGTGTACAGTAGGACTGCAGTGCAGTTCAGTGCTGTGGTGTACAGTATGACTGCAGTGCAGTGGTGTACAGTAGGACTGCAGTGCAGTGTTGTGGTGTACAGTATGACTGCAGTGCAGTGCTGTGGTGTACAGTGTGACTGCAGTGCAGTGCTGTGGTGTACAGTATGACTGCAGTGCAGTGCTGTGGTGTACAGTAGGACTGCAGTGCAGTTCAGTGCTGTGGTGTACAGTATGACTGCAGTGCTGTGGTGTACAGTAGGACTGCAGTGCAGTGTTGTGGTGTACAGTATGACTGCAGTGCAGTGCTGTGGTGTACAGTGTGACTGCAGTGCAGTGCTGTGGTGTACAGTGTGACTGCAGTGCAGTGCTGTGGTGTACAGTATGACTGCAGTGCAGTGCTGTGGTGTACAGTAGGACTGCAGTTCTGAGAGCACGGTGCTAGCCGGAGCTCTTCAGGGCTGTATTGCATCATCTCCAAACACCAGTGGACATCTGGACCTTCCATTATGTTCTCCTTTATCACCTGCTCTCCTCTCCAGCAAAACAAGTCTGTTTCGTCTCACCCTGACAGACACAGGGCCCACACTGCTAATCACACACAGCAAGAGCACAGGAGGATGCGTTCTGTAATGAATGGGTGTGTGTGTGTGTGTGTCCATCAGAGTGTGTAGCTACAATGATAACCGTTTCAACACTCTTTCTTTCCTTTCATCACTGCCATAAAGAACTGCAGCGTTGCAACCAAGACAACCGGGGGCGTATTATGGGGTGGTTATGTTAGCGTAGGAAGGACTCAAGTTCAGGCCGTCGAGGATGAGGACCACAGGGTCTGGAAGGTTGTCTAAACCTAGAACTGAGCGTGGATCATTTGGAAAGAATGCCCTGGCCCGTTCTGTTCTTCAGAAGGGTGTGTGTAAGTGTCGGTGAGAGTGTGTGTGTGTGTGTGTATGTGTGAGTGAGTTTGCGTGTGTGTGTGTGTGTGTGCAAATTGCAAGCTTAAGGGAATGACAGAAGTATCACACCGATACCCGGAGATTACTGACACGTGTACAGAACACTGTATGGGATAAAGGTTGATACGAGGGGAGTGTTTGTGGTCGTTAGGTGTGAGTTTGTGTCACTGTAGACTTCAACAGCCATCAGCAGCATCGTATGGTGTCAACTCTGCTGCACCCAGACAGATAAGAACCAAATGTAGCAGTGCCATTAGATACTCCTGTCCTGCCCAGCTCCCTAAACAAGCTCTCTCTGCATTAGTTATGCTGGCTTAGTCTGGGGTGTGGAGAGATGTCTCAATGTGTGTGTGTGTGTGTGTGTGTGTGAGTGTGTGGGATATCTTGATAAGTGTATGTATGATGTATGTGTGCGTGCGTGCCTGTGTGTGTGAGTGCGAGTCACGTGTGAGTGTGTGTGTCATGCGTCTGTGTGTGTGTGTGTGTAATGTCTCAATGGGAAAAGCACCCAGAGTGTGCATATTTAAAAGCCTCTCATGGTGAATGTAAACCACATGTTGGTACCATGTGGTAGTAATAAGGCTGCCTGTCCCTGCTCTCCACTGCCACACAGCCCAGGCGTAGATAATAGCAATGATGACTGCCCAAAACACATTTATGGCATTTAATTACGGAGCAGGCCTTTGTAGCCCAAGGTTACGGGTAGTCTCCTTCAGCCTAATCACACAGTTTGAAAGCCTAATTCAAATCACATGTGGACACTCAATGTAATACCAGTAATATGTAATAATTGATTTCTCTATGACCGCGCTGTCAGAGCTCATCTCGCTAATATGACGTTGATGACATCATCGTCTCAAACGGAACATGTGACCGGGCTGTGAGAGGAGCTTGTCTGGTGACTGGGGGGGGGGGGGGGGGGGGGGGGGGGGCGGTGTTCTGTACCTGCTCCCCGAGAGGCAAGGGAGTGGAGCACAGCCCCACCAAGAGACGCTTCTGAAGAGCGGGAACGTTCTAGATGGGGGTACTCATGGGTTGGGTGGGATGGGGTGGAGGGAGGGAGGGAGGGAGGCAGTGTTTGGTGGGGGGTTTGGTGGGGGTTTGCTGGGGAACGCATGCTGAAGGGTCATCACACGTGCACACGCTGTTTAGCAACAAAGAGACTATTGTTGCATTAACCAACGTCGAACACAAAGTGTTTTTCACCACAACAGAATTCAACAACACCAAGTGTCAGATGTTGAGCTGGATGTTCCGCCCACTCACCCACAGTCCTCAGATGGCAGGTCACCCTGTCTGCAGTCATGGTTCAGTGTGGGAATGTGTGTGTCTGTGTCTGTGTCTGTGTGTGTGTGTGTGTCTGTGTGTGTGTGTGTGCCACACTGGTACAAAGTTTCTCCAGAGTCAGAAAAACTTCAACAAAGAGCAGCGTGTGTGTGCAAGGCCTGGTGTCTGCCTGTCACTCTGCTAACAGCAACCACAGCTCACTGGGGAAGGCCTGCTAGACTGGACTTGTCAGCTTCTGACTGACTGTGGGTTGGTGAGGCAGGAGGGGGGCGGGCGGGCGGGGGGGGGGGGAGTGGGGGGGCGGGGTGACCATACTGTCACTTTCCTCTTGTTCCCTTCCAGACAACACCACTGCTAGACCAGACTAAACCACACGTGATCAGAACAGGCCAGACTAGACCACACAAGAGCCGAACAGATCAGGTCAGGCCAGACCCAGACCAGGCCAGACCAAAACCAGACCAAAACCAGACCAAAACCAGACCAAAACCAGACCAAAACCACACCAGACCAGACATAACTAATGTCCTCCTCCAGTGTTGGAACAGAGTAAGGGTACAGCCATTGGTTCTGTAAGACAGTATAACGCTATTGCACATCTTGCACATTTTGACACAGTCTCTGTTCTGTTGTCACCTGACACTCCAAACAAACAAAGGTATCAAAACATGCTTCATCCGTTCACTGGAACTGTTCTGCAAGAATTCGAGCTATGTGTTGAAGCTACTGTTAGGCAGCAACCCCACCCAGCAGTGTGGACTGACTGACTCAGTAGATGTGACACTGTCTACCACATTGCATTCCTGCTTTGCATGTTGTGGTGTGTGGTGGAAAGGTGAGCTGAGTGGTAGAACACAGACACACACACACACACACCTTTCTGCTTCACTGGGCTGTACGTGCCAAACCTGCATGCAGATGTGGACGATTCCCTGGACATAGATCCAGAGAGAGCGAGAGAGAGGTACGGAGAAGCAGAGTGACAGAGAGTTGGATGGCAGAGAGAGAGGTATGGAGAAGCAGAGAGACAGAGAGGTGGATGGCAGGGAGAGAGTTATGGAGGAAGCAGAGAGACAGAGAGTTGGATGGCGGAGAGAGAGGTATGGAGAAGCAGAGTGACAGAGAGTTGGATGGCAGAGAGAGAGGTATGGAGAAGCAGAGTGACAGAGAGTTGGATGGCAGAGAGAGAGGTATGGAGAAGCAGAGAGACAGAGAGGTGGATGGCAGAGAGAGAGAGAGCCTGGAGCAACTGTTCCCCAGCAGAGCGGAGAGAGGTACCTGTCCTGACGCAGGACGTTGTTGTGTGTTTCTGTTTAGTAGGTCAACATGTCCTCCCCCTCCTCCTCCTCCTCCTTTTCAACATTAATTGCTGTCTCCTAGTATCACGCAAGGACCCACAGCTGGTACACATTACTGCCAGAGGGCTGTGTGTGTGTGTGTGTGTCCTGCAGGGCTGAAAAGCTACAGCACCTTGTCACGACAGACTAAGTCTACCCCCCTGTGTCCCCGCCAACCCCCCCTTTCTCCCTGTCCTTTCCAGCCCTCTGGCCTTTCTCTCCCCTCCCCCCAAACAACCCCCAACAACTTCTCTTCTTCTCTGAGAAGCGACTGATTGGTTGTGAGCATGAAGTCGGACCTACACAAGGGCCAACACCCAGACCAACACCCAAAGCACCAAATAACTGTGTTGTTCCAGACAACAGGTGAAAGATGGCTGCAAGATTAACAAGGCTGGCAGAATACACAGTCCACAGTTTTTATGAGTGTTAAAAGCATCTGTGAGGTTTACGTAGCAGAAAGGACAGCCCGTAAAAAGCAAAACAAATAACAACAATAATCACCTTCCAGAGACTAGGCTCTGATCCAACACCTCCCCTGTCTGGGTGCCAAGCATGCCCCACTAATGCAACCCAACACACCTCCCAGCTCTGCAGGGTGATCAAGCACACCTGACCAGACTCCGACTGACAGGGCTACACCAGATCAGGACTAGACCAGAGCAGGACTAGACCAGGACTAGACCAGAGCAGGACTAGACCAGAGCAGGACTAGACCAGATCAGGACTAGACCAGGACTAGACCAGAGCAGGACTAGACCAGAGCAGGACTACACCAGAGCAGGACTAGACCAGAGCAGGACTACACCAGAGCAGGACTAGACCAGAGCAGGACTAGACCAGGACTAGACCAGAGCAGGACTAGACCAGAGCAGGACTAGACCAGAGCAGGACTAGACCAGGACTAGACCAGAGCAGGACTACACCAGAGCAGGACTAGACCAGGACTAAACCAGACCAGGACTAGACCAGGACTGGACCAGACCAGGGATAAACCAGACTACAGTACATAGAATCCTGTTACAGTTGGAGGAAGACGGACTGCAGGAATGAGCGGACTAAATGAGTCCTCTCCAAGGCCAGTTAACCTCACACACGCACACACACACACACACACACACACACAAACATACACACACTTGCACACGCACCCACAAATGAACGCTCCCATACATATTCACCACCCTCCACATACCAGGACAGAGCAGTGGAAACAGAGCAACAACGTTCCTGGGTCTGGGTCTGAGGGTACTGGCCTTCCATGGGACGGTCACGGACCCCCACTCCTCAACCACAAGAAAACACTCACTGTTGATCTTAGGAGGCAAGATGGCGAAACACCGAAAGCACACACATCATGTGTTTTAATACTGAGCAGTAAAATTCGAATGTGCCTGAAAATCCCATGGCCTTTCCTTAATCCCTCGCAAATGGCCAATAGAAATACCTGTTACACCACAAGCAGCCTATAGTAAAACTTCTTATACTCCCATGAACTGTGTTAAAACAACTGGAAATCTACGAGGAGATGAGATGAGAGGGGAGGGAAGGAGAAGGACCATGGTCAGAAGGCGTCTTAGCTTCCTCAGAGCCGTGACAGTGACGGATCTGGCATGACGCTGTCCTTAGAACCTCCCACCAAGCTCCACTGTACCAGGATGGCTCAATCAGACACACGCACACACACACACACACACACACGGTCTCCACAGCAGACCGGGTGGTCATCTGAGACTGTTCTCCTACTCAAACCAATCAGAGGAACACACACACACGCACACACATACACACACTCCGTCTCAGTAGCAATGCTCTATCATTTTAGAGTAGAGCGTAGGGGTTGGGGGGCTGGTGACTGCTTATTAGAAAGCTATTACAAACCTCCTGAGCACACAGGGGTCTGATTACCAACCCCCCCCGCCCCTTTCTCCCCGAGCCGATACAAACACAAACACACACACACAATCCCCGCACACACAAACACACAGATAAACACAACCCCCCCCCCCTCCCACAACACACACGCATGCACAACAACCACCATACACCCCCCCCCCTCCAAGCCCCCCTGCCCCATTCATGTGGGAACAGTAATTTTGTAGGAATGCAGGCAGTCAAACACACACACACACACAACAGCGTGCTAGGTAGCAGTGGTAGTTGAGGGTGGTATTGTGGTATTATCTGCTTCTCCAGAAAGCCTGATCAGATAGGAGCCTCAGCCTGACACTACTTACTCCTGCATTTGATGTGGTCGGGTGATATGGTCACCGCACATACAAACACACACCCCACCAAACACACACATGCACGCAAACACCCAGTGTACACTTTGGCAGGCACACACACTTGGTGTGGTCCTGGATGCCTCCTGCCCCCCAGGACCAGGGGAGACCATGGGATTGTGGTCAAGCTCAGGAAGTCTGGGGAGCATGGATGGGGGGAGGGGTAGTTAGGGTTAGTTAGGGGTTGGCAAGGGTTATGTAGGGTAAGTTGGGAGTCAGTCGTGGTTAGGTAAGGTTATGTAAGGTTGGGTAGGGTTAGGAAGAGGTTAGTGAAGGTTGGGTAGGGTTAGTTAAGGGTTAAAAAGGGTTAAGTGTAGGGTTAGTAAGGGTTGGGTAAGGTTGGTCAGAGGTTAGTAAGGGTTAGGTTAGGGTCAGGAAGGGTTAGTTGGGGGTAAGTAAGGTTATTTAGAGGTTGGGTAGGATTTGTTCAGCTACCTTTCTCTATTGCTATCCTGTTCCACTTTTCATCGAACACTCTGAAACATGCACGCACGCACATACACCATGCAGGCCTATCAGCCGGCTCTTGAGTGTCAGGGCTGGACTAATGACTGTTGTTGGTGGCTCTGACTGAGAGAAGCTCAGGGGATGGTGAGGGAGAACAGAGAAGGCTGAGGGTGAAGGGGGATGAGTGTGCAGGTGGCCAGACCTCCTTCATGTGGTCTGCAGCTGGAGTTGACGAGTCACTCCTCCTTTGACCATGTTCCCTCCCCTTACACACACACACAGGCACACGCACACACACACATGCACACACACACACACACACATGGACGAGGTAAACAAATAAACAACAACAACTCCATATACAAATAAACAACAACGACTCCACATATTCATTGTTTGGTTGTCGGCTGTACTGCTGCTCTGTACAGCTCTGTCATACAGGGCTCCCAGAGAGAGATGAGGGGGTGTTAAGAGGGGGGTGGGGGGGGAGGAGGGGGGGTGAGGAGGGGTGGGGAGGGGTGCCCTCTGGGTTGTAGTTGGGGTCTTTGAACCTCAAACACTTTATTTCTCTGCTCTGACTTGATTCCTGGAACACTTAACATTCATGCTCTCTCTCTCTCTCTCTCTCTCTCTCTCTCTCTCTCTCTCTCTCTCTCTCTCTCTCTCTCTCTCTCTCTTTCTCTCTCTCACACACACACACACACACACACACTCACAAAGCTTTACTGGCAACAAGCTGGCCAAATGTCTATTTCACTTGTGGCAATTACATCTGCTGGGAAGAAAGATCTGCTTGGCGCTTGTTTGCTCCTACAATCTCCCAATATCTCTCTTTCCCCTTGCTCTCTCTTTTCTCCCTATCTGAGTCACTGGTATACGAGGTAAATGGAGATATCTCCTTGTTAGATTGAAATCTAATTTAGAGAATGAGAAAAAATCTAGGTTTGTTTGAGGGTCTGACCAAGACCATGTCCAATGTTAATTCCATGGCTGAGAGTACGGACATGCTTGGGTTGAGTCAAAAAAAACTGTGAAACACCGTATATCTCACAGTGATCTGACGCATACAGGGTTGGCTCTATACAAATGTCTTCATTGAACAGACACTTTCATCCAAAGTAAGTCAATTGCTCTACTACTGAGCTACTGAACACTCTCCCTCTCTGGTCAGAGGAAACCTTGCCCCATCTTCTAGCTTTGCTTTCTTCCTTTAACACACAACACTTTTTTACATTTACACATTTTTTACAATTACTTTTTTACATATATAACTGGTGGGATGTGATTGAATGACAAGATGTTGAACCAATGAAGCAGCCTCATCTGACCACCACCATCTCACATTTGAAAGAGTCAGTTTCTTTGCAATCGGTTTTCTTTGCTCGGTTTGTAGCTTGGAATGAGAGTGCAAGTGCTTCATTAAAACCGTTTACAGTAATCCCATTACTCAAGCTGCAGTGAATTCCTAGAAATGTCCATGCCAATAAAATGAAACGGGATGAATCATTGATACCATGAAGACATTTCTTGATGAACTAATAAAGCTTGCATTCATCCCTCCGTTTAGCCATCCATCCATCCCCACTCTTCGTTCTGTCTATACTGGAGTCCACAGGCCTGCTTGTCCTCATGGTCTCCATCCTCGCAGGAACCAGAGCAGTGTCTACTTCCTGTCAGGGTCAGCTGGTGTGTGTCTGGCAGGGAGAACCCCTCCTGCTCTCACATCAACTCTAATCTGCGTCAAGGACAGTCAGACCAAACAGGCGGAATTCTTATAATTCCTGAAATATTGAAAAAGACAGCTGAAAACCTTCCTGTCACCGTGATTGTGCAAGCCTCGCTTAAAGGACGTACACACACACAGACACACACACACACGACAGCCACCACTGGTGGGTAGAAGCCTCAGATTTGTCTTCAATATTTTAGGAAACACATCACGTGGAGAAACCCTTCCTCCAGCTGATAAGGGACTGTCCTCCAGCCGTATCTTTCCATCCTCCTCTCTCACCCTCTCTCTCTCATTTCTCATGTTAGCCCTCCATACATCACAGCAAACTCAGGCCCAGAACATTAGATACATTAGTCAGTGCTATCTTCATGTCAACAGTCCTCCTCAAATATTTAGAGAAGGTCTAGTTCCCAGAGGAGAACTAAGAGAGGTGAGACAGGTCCAGAGCTCAAAGTAGAGGAGACACAGGAAGAGGAGAAACAAGGAGAGGAGAGACAGAAATGGGGTTCAGAAAAGGAGAGACAGTCCTGGAGCTTCAAGAGGAGAGACAGGTCTGCTTGGGAGCCCAGGAGGAGCCCATACATCAAGACAGGCAGACAGACGGGGTCACATCTTGTTGGTTATCAACAGATCCCAGGGGATGAATGGCGTCTTCAAATCTACCTCCGATGTGTCAGTGTCATGTCCTTCCACATCCTCGAATCCTTCCGGTAGCTGGGGCTCCAGCCTCTAAACTCCCCAGACCACAAGGATAAACAAGGCAGCACGTCTTGCGTTAGACACGCACACACACACACAGACACATGCACACACACCCCCAACACATCGTGTTTGTCATCCCCTGAGTTGACTCCACGCACATAAACAAGCGGTAGATAAACAGTGAGATGTGTTTGGTAACGTGTCTCTGAGTGCTGGCTGCTCCCAATGCCCTTCCCAGAGTTTTCCTCCTGGCCTGAGCCCTTCAGGGAAACACACGTTGCCTCATTCCGACAGGAAATTGCGTAACGGCAGGTTAGAACGGAGGCTGTGACGCTAGCAACGGCAGCTACGGAGGACACAGTCACCCTCTCCGTCTCCTCCATCTCTCCCTCGGTCGGTCTCTCCATCCTGTCCTCCTCCATCCCTCTCTCCTCCACGCTTCTCCACCGTTCCCGAGAGTTTCTCTCTCGTCGGTCCGCCTGCAGAGATCACGTTACCAAACAGACTGTCAGCAAGAAGGGAGACTGGAACACACCTTCCTTATAAGGCTAACACTTTCAACAAGGCTGGGGCAGTGCAGGCTTGGGGAGCGGAGGTTGGGGTAGTGGAACCTGGGGGGGTGGGGGGGAGAGGCTGCAGGAGTTTTGTGCGTAAAACCTGGGCGATTGGAGGCTGGGGGAGAGGTTGGGGCAGTGGAGGCTTGGGGGTGGGGGGAGAGGTTAGAGGCAAGTGCAGCAGAGCCTGTGGTGTTTCTCCCCCTGACTACAGGCTAATGTACATCAACAAACAAGGCCAGGTATGTGTGCGTGCGTGTGCGCGCGAGCGTGTTAATCCCGTCAGTGGGAGGTGGTGTCACACCTCTTTGTCCACTGTCATCTCGTCGCACGCTCAGTCAGGTCAATAGAACTCTACACCCCCCCCTCTACCCCCCCTCTACCCCACCCCCCCTCCACCCCTCGCCGTGGCACGGACCTTCATTGTGCCGAGCCAGCCTCGCCCGCAGCCAGAGGTGTGTGATGATGAGGGAAACATAAGAGCGGCGTGATTCCAGCTCCCAGAATGCCTCGGCCACGCCAGCACTGCACACGCTAGCTGTGCCAGGACAGGCGGACAGGTGGGGTTTGTTTTGATTGTGGTTACTGGTCTCGGCAGCTTCTTTCCTATCCCTCCCCCATCCGCCCCCCTCTCCTAACCCCCCCCCCCCCCCCCCCACCACCACCTCCACCACCACCCCATGTTAAACAGAAGATCTGATCACAGAGAACTCCAAAAGTGTTCAGGTGTTTAAAGACAATGTGAGACGGGGAGGTGGAGAGAGGTGAAAGGAGAGAGAGGGAGAGAAAGAGGTAGAAAGAGAGAGGGACAGACAGGTATGTTAACATTCTTCCATTAGCTTCTGCCCATATCAGGGCCTCAGGTGTGGCCTTTTGGCCCTCAGACACAAAAAGAGAGAGAGAGAAAGGGAGAGAGGGTGAGTCCATGCCTCTGTCATGGTGTCAGTGGTTGTTTTGTGTGCGAGGATGACAGGACTGTTGATCCTGACACCTGACTCCCTCTGAAGCATTCAAGCTGCTCTCTTCTCCTTCTGAGACCTCTCCCTCCCTCCCTCCCTCCCTCCCTCCCTCCCTCCCTCCCTCCCTCCCTCCCTCCCTCCCTCCCTCCCTCCCTCCCTCCCTCCCTCCCTCCTCTCTGTTTTGTACTTTGCTTGCCTCTCAGCCACACCAACACAGACAACTACAAAGACAACTACAGAAAAAAAGAGAGAAATCCATTTAAAAGTATTTCTCTGGGGCGGTCACAACTACAAGGTACCCACTAGCTACACCACCCTTGAGATTGGAAAACCTACGAGTCACATTGATGCAGTGTCTCAGGTAAAAAAGTGAGGAGAAAGATCGAGGGAGAGAGAAAAAGATAGGTCAAGGAAGGGGAGAGAGAGAGAGAAAGAGAGAGAGAGAGAGAGAGAGAGAGAGAGAGAGAGAGAGAGAGAGAGAGAGAGAGAGAGAGAGAGAGAGAGAGAGAGAGGAGAGAGAGAGAGAGGAGAAAAAGAGAGAATTTGTTATTCCTGACTCTATTGCAAAAATCCTCAGTCATTACTTTGACTGTCAGGCAAGATTAGACTGGTGATTAAGCTGCTAGTCAGATGCTGTCTACAGTGTAAACATTCCGGGTGTGTAAAGATGAAGTCCAACTATGTTTCACAGAACCATCCCAGCCTGCCCAGGAAGAACTGGCTCTCTCTGCAGGCACAGAGACCAGGAGAGACCGTCCTACTGGTCCCTCTACAGACACCGAGACCAGGCGAGACCGTCCTGCTGGTCCCTCTACAGACACAGAGACCAGGAGAGACCGTCCTGCTGGTCCCTCTACAGACACAGAGACCAGGAGAGACCGTCCTACTGGTCCCTCTACAGACACAGAGACCAGGAGACACCATCCTACTGGTCTCTCTGCAGACACAGAGCCACTAAAGAGATAGCGGTCATGCTGCAGGGACAGGCCAGCCAAGTGTGCAAGACTCACCCGACCTCACACGTCCACATGCACACACACACACGCGCGTACACACACACACACAGACCAAGTGTTGTTGTGGTGCAGCAGCTATGTGATGGCGGAGACAGAGACGTCAGAACACACAGCTCCATTTAACATCCAAACATGTGAGGAGATGACCCATTATATACTCTGGAGTCTGGGCTGACTCTGCACAATACTGCTGTGGGTGAGTGTGTGTGTGTGTGTTTTAAAGAACGAGTAGCAGATTTCCCCCAGACAGCCCAAGAAGAAAAAGTCTATACTTGATTCCCTCTCTTATCACACCCCTGGTCTCCTGCAATGACACTCTGAACATGTCTCTGAACATGTCAAACTGTCAGGCTTCTCACCAGGCTACGGATCCTGAACTGCTGCATGGAAGAACTCACATGGAATTGTCACACAATAATCTAACAATAATCTAATGAAGATCCAAACAATTCTAGAAGCATGTGGAGTTCAAGTTCTAGATGAGTTCATTGCCATATGTAAAAAGTACATTGGAATGATTTGGACCTGCTCCTCTTGAAACTCCATAGGTGCCTCTCTATAGCTAATAATACTAATAATAATCCCAACCTATAATAAATAAGCCTTCACCATTTCAAGCTATCATACATATTGACAACATATGCTAGAATTAGATTTATTATTATGAAACTGAACAATTGACGTTGACCATGGTCTTAAACACAGCCAAGAGACTTTATTTGTGTGTCTGTGTGTTTGTGTGCGTATTTATCTCCTCATGTTATCTCCGTGGAGAAGGGAGAAAGCAGCTGGTCAATAAAAGCAGTTAAAACACTCCTGTTTACTTTACTGAACTCCATCTAGACAGATGAACCAGAAGAGGAGGACAGAAAGAAAGGAGAGAGGGGAGGAGAGGGAGGTGGACGAAGGAGAGGTGGAGGGAGGGAATTGTGAGGGGGCGAGCTAACAGGAGGAAAGAGAGGAGGACGAGGGAGGTGGAACAAGGACTGGTAGAAGTGAAGAGATTGAAGGAAGGAGAGGAGGAAGGAGGGGAGAGAGAGGAGGAGGACGGGGAGGATGTGAGGACAGAGAGCAGGGGAGGGGGTGGAAGTGGACGAGGAAGCTAGCGTGTTCATTTATCTTCATCCGGGCCAGTCAAACGAGGCACTGGAGGACGAATGGGGGCTTTTAGGACCCTCACTGCTCAATCCCACACTAACACACACTCTGTAAACAAGCCTGAGTCAGGACACAGCACGGAACATTAGGGCTCAGAGCTGGGGCAGTGTGTGTGTGTGTGAGAGAGACAGAGAGAGAGACAGAGAGAGAGAGAAAGAGAAAGAGAGAGAGTCAGAGTCAGAGAGAGAGAGAGAGAGAGAGAGAGAGAGAGAGAGAGAGAGAGAGAGAGAGAGCGAGAGGGGGGGGAAGAGAGGGGAAGAGAGAGAGGGAGAAAAGGTAAATAAAAGCTATGATGAAAGAGAGTGCTCCGGTGCTTTAGATCTCTCCAGCACTTAGCCTGATCCCGTAAGAAGCCATTACAGCCCTACCTGCAGCTATAAGGGCCAGCCTGCGTTATGATGGATCTGCTGTTATACGCCAGATCTCACGACGCAGGGCCACTCTTCAAAGGGACAGAATCCAGCAGCTTCAGTCAGTAACACTGATTAACCCTTGTGTGACCTGACCAAACGACTGACACTCACCTCTCAGTCTCCATTCTTAGGGTAACCCACTTAGGGGAAACAGACTGCTTCACATGTGATGTGGAACATACAGTACAGCTTTCACACACACAGCTAGACAGTTCCACACACAGTTAGACAGTTCCACACACAGCTAGACAGTTCCACACACAGTTAGACAGTTCCACACACAGCTAGACAGTTCCACACACAGCTAGACAGTTCCACACACAGCAAGACAGCTCCACACAGGGCTACAGACCCAGGCAGACACGTTGTGTTTGGATGTTGGCAGGGGCACAGGGAGGCCTCCTCGAGTGACGCTAATGCTCCCCCAGCAGGCAGTGTCCCACCAGGAAGCCACATCCGCCGTGTCCACCGAGACAGACCACAAGCCAATCATGACCCATTATGTGGCGAGGGAACCATGTTCGCTGCGTTCTTCTCACAGTTTCATGTGCTGCTGCTGTTCCAGAGACCCTGTGTGTGTGTGTGTGTGTGTGTGTGTGTGCAGCAGATAGCCTGGAGGGCTGGGTGGAGGGTCGGGGGGGGACAGTGGAGGGAGGGAGGGATGGTTGTTGGCATCTGGAGGAGATCTCACACTCGAAGCAAACAAATACGAAGAACTCGATAATCCTCGGCCATTTTTCCCTTGAATCTCCTCCACCTCTCCTGTCCTGCTGCCACCTCGTTCTGTGTCCTCGGGTAAGAGTAGGGTGGGTGCTAGGAGAAAATAAGGAGAAGGGTTCTACCGTGGAGTACTGAGATGCACCCGCAGTTGTTGAGATTGCAAGCCAAAGAAAGTCCTGGAGGGAGAGGAAGGAATGCCTGGCCATGGTTGGAACTCCTGCCACAACACAGGGTAGGGGACTGAGTGTGTGTGTGTGTTCATGACGAGGACATAAATCTACAGCTGGTTAGAACATTACCCTCATGGTAGGGGACAGAAAGTATGCACCAAACATCTGCTCCACGACTCCCCAAACACACACGTCCAACAAACACACACAATTAGCTTATCACTCAATCCCATCGTACGAGCGTAATGCAGTCAAATGCCCTCTTTAAAATCGCATGCCAGGCCAGTGAAAACAATCAGCCTGAGAGCTGGCCTGAGCTGGGCGGGTCCCAGCAGGAGGCAGGCGTGGACAGGCTGGGGGCTGATTGTCCCGGCCCTGCTCCCCTCGCCTGGAGCTCCGAGGACATGCTGGTCTGACAATGGGCCTCGCTCCCCAGGACAAGTGAAGCTTTATCAGAACCACATCTCCAAACCGCAGCACCTCAACAGCTCCGAGTGATCAGCCTGTCTGAGTGCTACTTGTTACAGGCTGAAGTGACCCTCATCACAACACACGCCATCTCCCCTTGATCTGGGAGATCCGGCAGGATAAAAGGCAGGTTTCTGGGCTCAGCGGAGGAGCAGCAGCGGGAAGCCCACCTGGACACGATGGGGCTCCACAAAACACCTTGTCCTGTTCTTTACACGCCGCCTGGACACAAAACCAAATGCTTAACTGATGAGTGGACCCAGGGCTGAGGGGAGAGTCTTCATGTTGATGAGGGCTCCTCAAACACTTATCTGGTCATCAGGCTCTGTCTGGAGATGTGCAGCTCTCTACTCAACAAGCTGTTCAATGAGTCATGGAGTGGGGATGTCATTTCCCCATTTGTTGCCATGGCGCTCAGTTGGGTTTGAAAACACAGGAGGACGGAGACGGCAGGTTTAAATTCCAGGTTTATTTGGGAGAGAAAATAACATTCACAGTATTTCCTTCTTCACTCTAAACATGAAAACATTGACATGTCACAACTGCAAACTGCCCGTTTTACAAAGCCTTTAGAGTATCGCGGTCCTCTATACAAAAATACTCTGCTGAAAAAGGGGGACAAATCATTCTTAATCAAAAATGGCAAATTTCCCTTCAATCATTTTTTTTATCATCTCATAAATGGCAACAGCGTACAAATATGGCCGGTTGGCATTCTCTATGTGAAGATGAAAAGCTGTGTGTTAGTACACAGCCCAGGAGGCATGTGTGTAATGACCTTTCAAAATGTAGCTTCACTAGCTCACTATGCAGACGCAGCTGAAGAAACGAAACAGA
Source organism: Hypomesus transpacificus (assembly GCF_021917145.1). Lineage (NCBI taxonomy): Eukaryota > Metazoa > Chordata > Actinopteri > Osmeriformes > Osmeridae > Hypomesus > Hypomesus transpacificus. The sequence continues at coordinate 6,575,024 of NC_061081.1, read as the reverse complement.
TGTGTTAAGGAATTGGAGTAAGCGGAGTTACAGTTAAAATGGAGGTCACTATGTAATGCAATTTGTGATAGGTCAAGCTGAGGTGATTGGTCAGGTTGAGGTTCTAAGGATGGTGATTGGTCAGGTTGAGGTTCTAAGGATGGTGATTGGTCAGATACGGTTCCATGCAAAGGGTCTATGAAAGGCAATTGGTCATGTCGAGGTTATGCCGATTGGAAGGTGATTGGTCAGGTTTGGGTTCTATGAAACGTGATTGGTCAGATCATGGTTCTATGGAGAGGTAGGGTAGTTGTCATGGTCAGAATATGATGAACATCAGTTCCTCTACCACCAGTCTAAGCCCGCCTGATACCAAACTAACCCTGTGTGTAGGATATGTGGGATAAAGAGAAGGTTTGAGGACATGCAGGTAAGTTGGACCATCTTAAACCATTTGACATCCGCAGTTCATCCAAGCTAGGGAGGGGACTAATTAACAGCTAACCAGGTTATCGATTATGGATATTTCACAATCATATCATGGAATCCCATATGGGGCTTGTCTTCATTCAGGCCCTAGACAGGACAGGTCAGGCTGGCTGAGCTAAAGCCTCTGGATCCTGGTCCACTCAGGTCACATAGACAGACATCACCACCACAACACAGGCTGGGAGACACATGGAAGGCACAGGGAATCACAACACTCGCCGGAAAGGACAAAAGCAGACAGTTGTGGTGCAATTGCTAATACTGACTTGGTCAGACTGGTCATTGGATGGTGCTGCCTCCCAACCAATTAGACAGCCGTAGGTTGATGGACTATGCTGGCTTCTTAACAATCAGTCAGCAATATGCCAATAGACTGTGCTGACTTCCAACCAATCAGACACTTTAGGCATGACTAGGATCAGAATACAAAAACTTGAACAGGAATATAAAACGTTAACTGTTTAACATGAAAACTAATTTCTGTCTATATAAAAATGTCTGCATTGTGCTTTTCTCCTTTTCTCACTTGATTAAAAAAGGGGTTTAGAGAAGAACAATACAAGAACAACCAGAACTAAATTAGTGTTTGCCAAGGGCCCGCTAGTTGAGAGGACATCTACTCTCGCCATGACAACCACACAACAGGAAAGAGGGACAAAGGAAAGTCTGTTGTCATGGGGACAAACAAATGACAACTTATGTATATGGACAACAACAGTATGTCTATCTAGTAGTTTATATGACTCTTCATTCACCTCATCTCTCTCACCTTACTGGATGTGCTTCTAAGGGAAGAGGACCATAGAACTACAACTCCCACGTAAAACACAACTATCCAACATGGCTGCCAGGTGACTATGGCGATGTGTCTCATCTAGGGAGGCCTATATCTATGTGAACCCCTTTCCCGCCTCCACCTCTTCCTCTTTCACCTCTACCTCCCGTGAGTGGCCCCGGTTACTGGGCCTCACGGACCTTGGCCTGCAGGGCGTCACATGTCTTCTTGGCGTCGCCGAGCAACATGGCGGTGTTAGGCTTGTAGAAGATGGGGTTGTCGACGGCGGCGTAGCCAACGCCCAGAGAGCGCTTCATCACCACCACCTGACACACGCACGCACACAGACGCACACACACACACAGGGGAAGAGCATGTTTTCTTTATGTTCCAAACTCCCTTGACTAGAATAAGTAGAACCAGAGACTAGTCGACCCCTCCCCACCACAAACACACGCTGAAAGGAAATTGGAACTATGCAGTCATTGCATCAAAACCCTCCAATCAACAGGAGGGCCGTGGGATCCAATCACAACCGAGTAAGAAAAGATCTTTGATGACCAGGTGACTACAGAGGGAGACGGGGGTTTCCTCCCAAACACACACGCAGCTCATCCATAATGCATGGGGCAGATGGTTGCATTTGGGACAGAGAGGGGTGCAGCCAGAGGTGAGCCTGGCCTGGTCATCAGCACCACTGGAGGCTGGGAGTCGAGGCTGAGAAGCTGGGGGATGGACACTCGAGGCAGGGGCTGGGGGTATGCATACTACCTGTGTCTCTCTGTGCGTGTGTGTGTGTGTGCTCACCTGCTTGGACTTCCACACCTCCAGGACAGGCATCCCAGCGATGATGGAGTTAGGGTCCTCCTGAGATGCTGAGTTCACTGTGTCGTTGGCGCCAATCACCAGGACCAGATCCGTTTCTGTCGCCACACACACACACGCACACAGTCAGAGACAGAACACAGTTGCAGGAAGTGCCTCATGCTCAATTAGACCCATGGAGCCAGTGTGCCGGGACCTACCAGGGAAGTCTTCATTGATCTCCTCCATCTCCAGGACGATGTCATAGGGCACGCCGGCCTCAGCCAATAGGACATTGAGCTGCCCGGGCATGCGTCCTGCCACTGGGTGGATACCGAACCTACAGACAGCAGACAGACCAACACATTAGATACATCTACTAAGTATGACTTTAGGAGAGACAAGCAGGAAGGAGCAGTTTTACTACCGTTGGTCGTAAAAGGCCTGATGGAGGAAGAGGAAGGATGGGGAGAGAGAGAGAGAAAGAGAGAGAGGGGAGGAGGAGCAGAGAGGGAAGCAAGGAGGATGGCGGGAGGAGAGAGTAGGAGAGAGGGACAGAGTGGGTAATCACTAGAAGGGTTGTGAGCAGAAGGTGACAGCAGAGATCAGAGGAGCGGAGCTCGGCTAGCACTGCCTGAAGGTGGCACCCCCCCCCCCCCCCCCCGACACTCTCTGATCTCCTGCCATAAAGACTCAGACTCAGTTAGCCATGTCATGTAATTCCATGCAGTTTGTGTGTGATCCCAGATCTAACAGACTGTTTGTATTACACTGTACTAGAGACTGATAGTATCTCCGTCTATCTGAAATAGACGGAGATAGGGTAGGGAGACAGACAGGTAGAGAGACCAGAGGTAGAGAGAGGAGAAGAGGCCAAGACGGACCTCCCTGACCAGTCTCTAATCAAGTACAAATGCAGTAAGTAGCAGCAGCTGCTGTAGTCTGGATCAAACAGGAGGGAATTACACCAGGCTTCCGGCCCTCCCTCCCTCCCTCCCTCTCCTACGCCCCCCCAACCTCCCCCCCTTCCATCCTTACTCTGTACTCTCTTTCTTTTTTCCAGCCCCCGCTCCCCCCCCCCCCTTTCCGCTCTGTCCCTCCCTTGCCCTCTTTCTTTCTTTCCCTGCCCCTCTCTCTCTCTCTCTCTCTCGCTCTCTCTCTCTCTCTCTCTCTCTCTCCATCTGTGTTGTGTTGTCGTCATGCTGTTGTTGCTCAGGGTCTCTACCTGACAGACTTGCCCTGCTCCTGTAGGGTCTTCACAAGCTCAGCAATGGGGTACTGGGCCTTGGCTGCGCACAGTCCGTACCCTGGGGAAAACACACACACACACACAGTTAACCTGCGGTTGAAACCTGAAATACAGTTCTACTGTCTGGGGGGAGAGGATGAAGAAAGAGACAGAGAGAGTTTAGAGTAACAGTGTAAAATCGTACCGTGTCCCATAAATATTGTATGAATAATAAACATTGAGAAATACCCTGGTATTCCATCCATGTCTTTGCTATGCATTTATGAGTGTATGATTTTACCATTCAAATTTCAACCATACGACCAAGCTGAAAGTATGAACTATTTCAACCATTCAGGAAATCAATAAATTCCACTTCCTTAACGTTGGGTTTGAATGGGCTGCGACTGGCCGGTGCTACAGTCCTGCTCAACCATTCACAGTCCAGCACCAGGGGGGTGTGGCCAGAAAACACCCCAGTCGAGAGGAGGGGAGTCTGCATGGTTAAGATCATTACCCACTAAATATGGCTTTGATAACCCTACACACACACATACATACAAGTGGAAGCTCTTTCCATTCATTTGAAGTCCGGAGATGGAATAATTGGCTGTGTTATTTCACAACACTATAAATAAACACCCCAACGTAAGCAGCCATGACGCAGCACCAGGCCTCAGATCCTCCCTGGTGTGCCAGGGGGGCAGGAGGGACTGGGATCAGCTGGAGAGGATGAAAACCTCACCAGCACGGTCAGCTGAGACAACCTGGCCCCAAACCCCAGCCTCGGCCCCAGCGTGTGTGTGTGTGTGCACCCTGCTTCCTACACCCCATGTGTAGGCAGAGTGGTGATGGTGGTGGGAGGGAGGTCTCTACTGGAGATAGAGCTCTGTTTTGTTTCACTTTGTAGTGTCAGGTTTCTAACAAAGCTCCTATTTGACAGGGAGACCACCAAGGATAGATGCCTCCCCCCCCCCCCATCCCCCCCCCCCCCCCCCCCCTCATGCCCCATCCACCCCCTTAGCTCGTTAGCTGGTGATTTAACAAGGCCAGTACAGGTTATAGTAGAGGTTAGACAAACACACAGAGCAGCTCTGCTGTAATTCTACAAATATGTGGGCAGCCGAGAAATTGTTTTTCACATCACAGAGACCTCAGAGTCCCAAACCCACTTACTCCATATTAGCATGCTCCTGTGTGTGTGTGTGTGCTTACCAGGGGTAATGATGATGCTGTGGGCATCCTTGATCATCTCCACAGTCTGCTCGATGTTGACCTCGGTGTGTGTGCCCACGATCTCCATGGGCTTGCCCGTGCCAGTGGAGGACGTACCGTACCCCCCCAGGATCACGTTGGCCAGGGAGCGGTTCATAGCCTGGAGAGGAGGGGGGGGAGGAGAGAGAGAGAGAGGTAGGGACAGGGACGGAGAGATGAAGAGAGAGATCAGGTTATATGGAGGGACTCGTGGTCTGCTCTCATGGATGCATCAGTATAGCTAGAGGTCCTCCTAGTGGCTTGTAGCAGAACTGCACCCATCTGACAAGGACCACAAACAGGTCCCACACTCACTAACAAGCTAGGAGTTAGGCTCTGCTAGACTGTGCGTGTCCTTACCACACACATGATGTATGACAGGATGGCTCCCGAGGAGCCAATGAGAGCTCCTACGATGGTCAGCAGGTTGTTGTTGAGCAGGAAGCCCTCGGCACACAGCGCCCAGCCGGAGTAGCTGTTGAGGACCGTGATGACCACGGGCATGTCCGCCCCGCCGATGGCTGCCGTCAGGGTCACACCCTGGAGGGACAGGGCCAATCAGTACCCGCCACAGCATTTGGACCAATCAGATAAAAGGGGAAACGTGATAGTAGGGAGGTTGGGGGGAGGGAGGGGGGGTGAAGCAACTTGAGGGCTGTGTGTGCGCGAGATGATATCACTGCAGGGTCACGCTCTAATGCACATCTCTCCTGAGGGCCGCCGCTAAGCAGAAGCAGTTACCTCACATCAAGAGGGGGAGAGAGAGAGAGACAGACAGAGAGAACACACACACACACACTCCCTAGTACCATGATAGCGGAGAGCGCTGACACGGAGCCCAGACAGGTGATGCCCATGGTGTAGCTGGGGTCCAGCATGTAGGGCACCAGGCCCCCCACGCTGCCTGCCATCAGACTGGCGTTCAGCATGTGTCGCCCAGGCAACATCAGGGGGGAGGAGCTCAGCATCCCTGGATGAGGGGGGGGGGGGGGGCATGGTCAAGGTTAGCGCATACTGTAGAAGCCAAAACGAAAAACAACAATTTCAATCCCAACCCCACATTTGGTCAAATATTAGGGTGTGATTATAGACTGTGTGTGTTTCTGTTTAGGGTGTGCCACAGTCCAACTGCAGTGTGTTTGTGTTTTGATTTTGCATAGCTAACTCTTCGTCACAGTAAATTGAAGCTGAAAAAAGCGTTGCATATCAGATCAGCATGTAGAGAGTGTATGTAGAGAAGGGGGGTGGGGGGGGTATGTCAAAACTGGTCTGTCAACCTTCCAAAAGCACCAACTGGAAAACAAGACCCTTTAAATGGGAGAGTGAGAGGAGGAAGAGGAGGAGGGATTGATTCAGGGTGGAGATGGTGGCAACGGTGGTTGTGGTGATCAGGGCATGTCTGTGCACTCTGTGTGTGTGTGTGTATACTCCAGGAATAATGAGTTCCAGCTTTCAGGAGCAAGTGGAAAATGACTGGAGGGAAGGAGGGGGGGGGGGATGGGGGAGAGGACCTTCCAGATGCCCCTCCCCTCTCCGTCCCCTCCTCTTCCTCCTCCACCCCCCCCCCCCCCCCATGCTCACCCTGCAGTTTGCCGTAGGCCACCAGGGAGCCGCTGAAGGTGACCCCCCCGATGAAGGTGCCCAGGTAGGCGATGATCTTGGTGAGGTTGGCGGTGGGGTCCGTGGCAAAGTGGGGGTACTCCACCATGTACTCTGCCACGCAGGTCAGCACGGCGGCCAGGCCCACCAGGCTGTGGAACGCTGCCACCAGCTGGGGCAGCTCCGTGATCTGGATCCGCTTGGCGATGCCCAGACCTGGGGGGGGGGGGGGGGGGGGGGTGAGGGGGGTGAAGAGAGGGGCTAAGTACACTGCAGTACACACACACATACGCCTGCTGGGAAGCGGGCCACTCTCATGGCAGGTGTTAATGATGAGGATGTTTAGGGAAATACCATGTTTGTTACTGGACCTCCTTGTGTGCGTGTGCGTGTGTGACTGTGAGCATCTGGAAGCAGGCTAGAGCATGAAGGCCAGTTTAGTCTGGCTCTTCCTGGAATAATTAGTATGTAGATGAACCTGACTGGATAGATCTGCTGGCGTGAGCGCGCGTGCTGGTGTGTGTGTGTGCACGATGCAGACATGATGGTGTCCATTAGACTCCACCACAGTCGGGACCAGTTACAAATTGGTTTGATCTATAGACCACACTCACACACATCTGACATTTAACAAGCTCAAGACATCCCTCTGACTTTAAGAAGCACGCACAATCCAGACCCGCCCCCCACACACACACACACACGCACACACACACACACCACCCCTATACGCACCAGCGGTGCCCCCCACAGCCATGGCCATGCTCATCTGTCCCAGCAGCTCAGGGCTGGGTTTGAGCGCGCCCAGGGCGGCGGCGATGCCCCCGGCCACGCCCATCATGCCCAGGGCGTTGCCCAGACGGGCGGTGGACTGGTTGGACAGCCCCGCCAGTGCCCCCACACAGCACAGACCAGAGCCCAGGTACATCATCTAAGAGGACAAAACACACACACACACACATGGTATATCATCTACACACCTCACAGAGAAGAACACACACACACACGTGGGTGAAGCGGACCTGCTCGATGTTGTACCCGGCCTGGAGGGCAGCGGCGTAGCCTCCAACAAACACACCCGTGGGAAGCATGTACAGGTAGTGGTACTCAGGGGGGTCTGTGGGCCGCTTGAACATGTCCAACATCTTCTTAGTGACCAGGAAGCCACCTGGGGGGGAGACGAGACAAGAAAGAGGGAGAAAAGGAGAGAGGTTGTAGAGAGACCATGGAATAGTGCAGGTTTTGACTACTACCAGGGTTCTTCCAGGCTGGTTGGATGTGCCACTTCTCTGTCCTGAGAGTACCCTGTCAACTTTTACAGCCCACACACCCACACACACACACACACACAGGTGATCCAAGAGACTATTACCGTCCCAGACTCAGGAATGCTGCTCTTTGAAAGGACGGGACTTTCCAAACTTCAAGAGGAAAACTCTAAACGTGCAGCCAGACCAGAGCAGGGGAACAGGAGAGAGGAGGAGAGGAAACGGAGGTGGAAAGAGGGAGAGGCAGAGGGAGAGACGGACGGAGAGAGGGAGCGAACCAGCAGAACAGGGAGAGACGTGGAGCGTTGGGTTTGTCCTGTTCCTAGGGGTTTATGGGTACTGCAGTCCAAGCCGGGCAGAGAAGCGGACCCAGCAAGGCACTAAAACTGAAACTAAACACCTGTTCTTTACTGGAACGTCCATGTGTAATACTGCACATTGCCCTGGCAGGAGATCTGAGGGCGTAACGACTTGGCAATGCCAGCCCCTCATTAGCAGGGCAGGGAGACCCCGACATGACCCCTGACCCCTGGGGTCCTGGCCCTCCCTGGACGTGCCCCTGGGGGGGGTTCACAAAACTGACCTCTGATCTACCCGTTAGGCTCCCCTCCCCCCCATCCCCCTTCCTAGCAAGACAAGAACAGGGTCCCTGACCAAGACACAGACCTGGCCCACCAGGGCCCGTTTCAGACCTGTGTGTGTGTGTGTTGGTGTGTGTGTGTGTGTATGTGAGCAACTCACCAGCAATGTTGACGGAGGAGATGAAAGCAGCGAGAACAGCCAGGGTCTCAGCGGTGCTGGTGGGGGCCAAGCCTCCACCCATGAGAGAGAGACCGCCCACAGCAGTCAGACCTGGGACAGAGAGAGACACACTCAGAGGGTTAGGTCGGTTGTTAAAGAGCAAAAGTTACAATCCTTCAAGTATGAATCACCTTTCGTCCTCCTCCTCCCACTCCCTCCCCCCCCTAACTCCTACCCCCCCTAGAGGAAATCCTGATAACCATCGCGGCTGTAATCATTACCAGGCAGGCAGCAGCCTAACTAGACACACTTACCCCAATGTATGTGTGTGTGTATATGTGTGTGTGTGTGTGTGTGTGTGTGTATGTGTGTGTATGTGTGTTTGCGCACGCGTTTCCTGTCCCTCTCTGGAATTCCAGGGCACCAGTTGGTCACATGCAAGCAGCAGAACAAAGGAGAGCGAGCTGGGTACCTTACTGGCACAGGAAACACTACAGACCACCTCTCTCTCTCCATCTCTCTCTCTCCTTCTCTCTCTCTCCATCTCTCTCTCTCCATCTCTCTCTCTCCATCTCTCTCTCCATCTCTCTCTCCTTCCCCCCCTCTCTTTACAAAACCAATCCCCATCAAAGACCCATGATGCCTTCCAGCTCTTCCATGTCCTCTCTGTGCAGCTACCCCCCCACCCCCCCCCCCCACCCCCCCCCACCCCCCCACCCCCCCCACCCCCACCTCCAGGACATGGAGATCACAGACATCAGCAGCAGGTCATCAGGAGGCAGATCCTCAGCCTGTGACGTCTGGGTGTAGTCACGACTGACACCACACACACACACACACACACACACACACGGGGGCTTGGAGCTCTCACACAGCCATGTGATGGCCACACGGAGGTCTCTCTTTGCCACACACACACATTTCACAGAGAGAGAGAGACAGAGACAGAGAAAGAAAGAGAGAGAGGTTTAACTAATTAACAGGAAGTGTGCAGTAGGTCCTGCTAATCGCCCTGCAGGATATCCCAGCATGCCCCTGTGATGTTGCTGTCTGGGAAACCTAGGGCATATAGACAAGCACAGACACACACAACATGTGTGTGTGTGTGTGGTCTTTCCAGAGACCCCAAGAGTGCTCGAGCTCACACACACAGCATGGCTCTTCCGCCTCCTACTCTCCACAGCAATCAAAGAGTGTGAGAACACACACACAAACACCCTCAGTGTTAACCCAGGGTTATAAAGAGGTTGCCTATGTGTGAAACAGGATCAAGGGAGGGGAGGAGGGATGGAGAGGAGAAGCCAGGGAGAGAAGGTGCTCTTTGAAGTGGGTTTCAGAGCCCGAGCCAGACTGCTGATCACACGACCTCATCCTGCCTCCAAGTCAGGTTACCACGGCAAGCATCCAGCCATCGGTCTGACGGCAGGGAGGAGGAGGAGGACTTTGGGAGCAGGAGGAATGAGGAGCAGAGAGACTGGACAGCCTGTCCGTTGGGTGTCACCTGAGATGGCGTTGGTGACAGACATGAGAGGGGAGTGCAGAGCGGGGGTCACCCCCCAGACGGTGTGGTAGCCCACGATGCCCGCCAGGCCGAAGGTGGTGACCATCTGGGTGAAGGCGGCGTTGGGCGCGGCCAGGCCCAGACCCAGCAGAGTGGTGAAACCTGGGGGACAGAATCAGAATCAGAACGGGATTTATTCGCCATGAAAGTTTGCACTGACAAGGAATTAAAAGTGGGCATAAAATATAAGTTGACAAATTACAATATAAAATACAATATAAAATACAAAATGACAGGACAGACAGCACAGTGACCCTCACTGACCCAGCAGATGTCAAACACAACAGAGCTGACCATTGCGCGTGAGTGTGTGTGTGTGTGGAGGGGGCTCACCTCCAGTGTACATGCCGGCCGTGGTGAGGGTGGCCTTGAAGGGGGACACGGCCGCTGCCTTGGCCTTCTGCAGCTCCTGCACACTGGGAGGCTTGGGGGGGGCGGCCACGGGGATGTTGTTGGGCTGGGGGGCCGGGAACAGGTTCTTACCGTTCTGAAAGAGACAGCAGGGTGGGGGGGGGGGGAGACACGACAAGGAAGAGGGGGAGATACTAATCCATCTGAAAAATCACAAAGGTATCAAGCTACTGTGAACCCAGAGCAGGTATTCCAATCTGAGATCAAAGGAGGGCTCTGTTTGATAGTGTGTCTATTACAGGCACATCAGCAGTTCCACTGGTGGCTCATGGATCATGTTCACAGCAGACTGCATACACACACACACACGCCTGGCACGCCACCATCCATCACCATGCCTGGCCCACAACGCAGAGAACACACTACTAAACAACACCTTACCTCACCTCTGTCTGTGTCTGTCTGTCTCTGTGTGTGTGTGTGTGTGTGTGTGTGAGACAGAACCCCTAATCACCAGCAGGACTACAGCAGTGATGACTAAATAAGTCCAGCTGTTACCAAGACTATCCTATCAAATGAATCATACAAACATTTCTCTCTTGACCTCCTCTTGTTGACCTCTTATTCCCATCGCGTGCCCCGTCCTAGGATGTAGCACCCGTGGTGTAGACGCCACGGCCATGGGGGCCTCCGGGGGCGCGCGTGTGGTACCTGCATGACGATGGACCCCCGCACCACGTGGTCCATGGTCCCGTAGTCAAACTGCTCCTTGACGTCAAAGTAGAAGTTGTCCTTGTCTGGGGAGATGGCTCGGATCAGCTTGATCACGTTGTTGGAGTACAAGGTGCTGGACTGGGTGGGCAGGCGGCTGGGCAGGTCAGTGTAGCCTATGTGGGTCACACCCTGGAACACACACACACCACCCACCCCAGGTTACACTGTTAATCTGGTGTACAGGCAGCTACAACCTGGTTTACCTGGTCACCTTGTGTCCAGACTACCAAACAGCCCTGGTTACCTGGTGTACAGACTACCAAACAGCCCTGGTTACCTGGTGTCCAGACTACCAAACAGCCCTGGTTACCTGGTGTCCAGACTACCAAACAGCCCTGGTTACCTGGTGTCTAGACTACCAAACAGCCCTGGTTACCTGGTGTCTAGACTACCTGACAGCCCTGGTTACCTGGTGTCCAGACTACCAAACAGCCCTGGTTACCTGGTGTTCAGACTACATAACAGCCCTGGTTACCTGGTGTCTAGACTACCAAACAGCCCTGGTTACCTGGTGTCCAGACTACCTAACAGCCCTGGTTACCCTGTATACAGACTACCAAACAGCCCTGGTTACCTGGTGTCCAGACTACCAAACAGCCCTGGTTACCTGGTGTCCAGACTAGCAAACAGCCCTGGTTACCTGGTGTCCAGACTACCAAACAGCCCTGGTTACCTGGTGTACAGACTACCAAACAGCCCTGGTTACCTGGTGTACAGACTACCAAACAGCCCTGGTTACTTGGTGTAGAGACTACCAAACAGCCCTGGTTACCTGGTGTCCAGACTACCAAACATCCCTGGTTACCTGGTGTCCAGACTACCAAACAGCCCTGGTTGCCTGGTGTCCAGACTACCTGACAGCCCTGGTTACCTGGTGTACAGACTACCAACCAGCCCTGGTTACCTGGTGTACAGACTACCAAACAGCCCTGGTTACCTGGTGTACAGACTACCAACCAGCCCTGGTTACCTGGTGTACAGACTACCAAACAGCCCTGGTTACCTGGTGTACAGACTACCAACCAGCCCTGGTTACCTGGTGTACAGACTACCAAACAGCCCTGGTTACCTGGTGTACAGACAGCTCCCCAGGTACGGTGGTCTCTATGTTCCCCCCAGCCTCGGCTGCCAGGTCCACCACCACAGAGCCATCCTTCATGGTCTCAACCATGTCCTTGGTTATCAGGATGGGCGCCCGGCGACCTGCACACACACACACACACGCACGCACACACACACACACACAGGTCAAACCCTGAGTGAATGTCCCTTTTGCAAGACCTACCAGACATGATTGATCCTAGATCTTAGCGGAGGTAGAGAGGGTCATGTTATCGACACCAACTGGGTCAAAGAATGGAAGTGTTTGTGTGTGTGGAGTGTGTGTGTGTCCTCACCAGGGATGAGTGCCGTGCTGATAAGGATGTCCACCTCCGTGCACTGCTTGGCAAACAGCTTCATCTCAGCCTCGATGAACTCCTTGGACATCTCCTTGGCATAGCCCCCCTGGCCCTCCCCAGACTCCTCACAGTCCACCTCCAGAGGCTCCGCCCCCAGGGACTTAAACTGCTCCAGGGCTGCAGCTCTAGGGGGGCAGGATAAAGAGGGTAGGAGAAGGGACACACACATCGAAACCACATCAAACGCCATGGCAGAGTGATGCAGAGATGTACATTTACACACACACACACCAGTTCTAAGACATGGGGTGGTACTGCTTGGCCTCCTAAGACCTCCAGTCTTGAAATGCCTGTTTCTTCTCATTGCTCTCATCTCACTCTGTATGGCCGTAGGTGCTGCTGCGGCCTAGTGGACAGTTGGAGAACTGACCACTCCTAATCTTGTTAAGAGTCAGTCAAGTGTGTAAGCCAATCCTTTCACCCTGACCAGGGTCAAGCTAACTAATACAAGTCTAATGAAATTGATCTCCACTCCGGTCTGGAGAGAGGGAGGTAGCACTCACCGTGGGTGTGTGTATGTGTGTACATATGAGTTTGGTTTTGTTTAATATTACATTTCTTGTTGATAAAAATTGTATTAGTGTTGAAGTATAACTAAAAGGATTAGTTCATATAGGATACAAATGTATTTAAGAAAAATAATTACGATATAGAACCATATAGGATTTAGATTAAACTGCTAGGAAACTGTTAAAAGGAGCAGGACCAAGATTTCCAGACGTGTACTTGTACAAACAAACTTGAATGTCAAAACTCCAAAGTGTGCGTGTTCCTACCCACCTGGTGTCGAAGCCCCTGACGATGGCGCCCATGGCCCTGGCTGTGCCCGCTGCTGCCAGTCCTGCCACCCCTCCTCCGATGATCAGCACCTGGGGGGGAGGGGGGAGATGGAGCAAACAGGACAGTACAGCAGGCCAGTGTATGGATGTAGTGTGGTATGAATGAAGGACAAGTAGCAGTAGTAGTAGCAGTAATAGTAGCAGTAATAGTAGCAGTAATAGTAGCAGTAGTAGTAATAGTAGTAATAGTAGTAGTAGTTATAGTAGTAGTAATAGCAGTAGTAGTAGTAATAGTAGTAGTAATAGTAATAGTAGTAGTAATAGGAAGCCAGCAGCACACCTTGGCTGGAGGAACCTTCCCTGCCGCTGTGATCTGGCCAGTGAAGAAGCGTCCAAAACTGTTGGCTGCCAGAACCACAGACTTGTACCTGTGGCGGAGAGGAGAGCGGGACACAGTCAGCTGACAGTACTGTACTCTCAGACTGTAAACAGGATGGGTGTTTTTGTTGATATAGACCTCAACACTGCGCCAGTGGGACATCCAAACATCAGACTAACTGAGCCAGGAGAGGTGGATATACCCAACATCGTGTCCCGTGTAGCGTTTGTTTGTGTGTTTCTCCTACCCTGCTATGTTGGCCATGGAGCTGAGGGCGTCGTATCCCTGGGCGATGGTAACCCGGGGGACCTGGTCCATGGCGACCACGGTTGTGTTCTTCTGGGCCAGTAGGTCCAGCAGGTCGGGGTTCTGGGCGGGGTAGATAAAGCTCACCAGCGTAGCTGCATCCTTCATCAGGTCTACTTCATGGGCCCCCAGCTCCGGGTTAAATATGGGGGCGCGCACCTGGGGGAGTGTGTGTGTGTGTGTGTGTGTGTGTGTGTGTGGGGAAGTGAGGGGCAGACACACAGATACAAGCAGACACACGCATATCAATATAGAAACACGGATACACACTCCAGACCCCAAAAACGATATCCACCTTATTAATGCATTATATCTGTGAGTAACAGGATGGTCCTAAAGCCCCAGATAGACCTCCCAGATGTTCTCCCCCACCTCAGCCTCTCTCCCTCCCTCCCTCTTCCCCCTCGTTCACCTCGGCCACCTGTAGCAGGCTCCGCTCCTCTCTACATCCAACCCTCCCTCACTCCCCCCTTCTTACCTTGAGCAGTACGTCTGAGCCCAGGACCTCTTTCACGCCAGCGATGGAGGCACCCGCCTGTGTGTACTGCTCGTCGGGGAACTTGGAGGGCTCTCCGGCGCCAGACTGCACCACCACGTTGAAGCCCTGCTTGATGAGAGCCTGCACGCCGGCCGGGGACAGAGCCACTCGCCGCTCGTTCTGGAAGATCTCTTTGGGGACGCCCACAGTCAGCTGCTTGTAGGGGACGCCTGGGGGGGTGGGGTTAGACCGTGATCGGATCAGAGCACATTTGTGACTGATCACCTGAGCGGAGGAGAAGTGGTCTCTCTCTAGCTGACTGAACAGACTGACGCTCTAGATAAGAGTGTCTGCTAAATGACTAAATGTAAATGTAAACCATGATAAGTGACAAACAAGACTAAGTGGACAGGCTGGTTTGTGGTTTGAGTGGACAGGCTGGTTTGCTGGTTTGAGTGGACAGGCTGGTTTGTGATTTGAGAGGACAGGCTGGTTTGTGGTTTGAGTGGACAGGCTGGTTTGCTGGTTTGAGTGGACAGGCTGGTTTGTGATTTGAGAAGACAGGTTGGTTTGTGATTTGAGAAGACAGGCTGGTTTGTGATTGGAGAAGACAGGCTGGTTTGTGATTTGAGAAGACAGGGTGGTTTGTGATTGGAAAAGACAGGCTGGTTTGTGATTTGAGAAGACAGGCTGGTTTGTGGTTTGAGTGGACAGGCCAATCCACACGACAGAGGACATATGCTGCTCCTATGGAAAATTCCACAGCTGCAGGCCTACTGTGTCTATACTTAAACAGGCAAGAACACACTCTCTCACACACACACACACATACACTCACACCTGATTGGTTGGCAAGAATAGAATTTCCCAGCTGTCACTGAAGCAAGATAATCACAGGAAACTGAGACAGTGTTACCCGTCATTCAGACAACAGACATCTACATGCTTGTGTACACACACCCACCCACCCACACACACACACACACACGCAGGGTAGACAACACATGGACTCAATGCTGTGTGACCTTGGGACTGGAAGCACACCTGGCTGGTTTCAACAGGAACTAGACCAGGAGCAGTCAGGTTGTTCAGACAGTTGTACTATTAGCAGGACAGCTGACACTAACAGATATCATGGTCAGGGTGCTAACTGCTAGCCAGAGTGTATTTAGGCTACCCACAGCAGCATGGTAGGTGAAGGTGGTTACCTGGGGAGGCACAGCGCCACAGAGCAGACTGGGTCCTGAAGAAGCGCAGGCATGGCGTCTTGACGGAGGCGGCAGCGTTGGGGACTTTCACACAGGCCAAGCCACTGAGCAGAGGGGCCGAGCAGCTGGAAGCCACCACACGCAGGAGGCTCGCCATGGCTGACACACGCACACACTGAGGGAGCTAGACAGCCTGACAACCCTCCTCCTACCTGGAGAGGACAGGGGCACACCAGAGAGGGAGAGGGGGGGGTGAGAGAGAGAGAGAGACAGGGACAACATTGATTGGGACAGAGGGTAGGAGGAGGGTTAGAGAGCGAGAGAGAATGAGAGGATATGGGTGTTAACATTTTTCTTTGACCCATACTTTTGGCATTGTCTAACCCCCACGCGTCACTAGCTTAGCGCCATCAAACACACACATAATTCTTCAGCTCATGCCACAGTAGCCTACGGGAATGCGTCTCAATGTCCTTGTGTTGAACACACGTGTATATTTATGCAAGAGGTCACATTTCTCCTTCAAGACAATAATGCTGAAGTTAAACTTAACTTTGCTCCATATAGTCCCTCTGTCTGGGACTGATGACTCCCTACTCCACCTCCTTCCTCATAGGTTGTCTACATCTACCCTACACACTACTGTAGAAGAAGTCACACTTGCCAATCCAACACAATATTTATGACTTGAGGCACAGTGACATACTGTACTCTAGACTATAGTCTAGACTAAAGTCTCCTAGACAGTCATACACAATAACACACTAGTCTTGGCACAGACATGATAAACATCTAACCAATACTAAAGCAGCTGCAGAGATGGTTACGAAAGTCAAGGACAGGCTTGGAAAAGCCCTCTATACCCTCAAGCCCTCTCTCTCTCTCCCCCCTTTTGCTCTCCCTCCCCCTCTTCGACACTGGTCCCTGCATGACCAGCATTTTTGTTTGATATTTCGCCCGAGAGAACTGACAGTCTCAACACTGGCAGACTAGTTCAATGTGGAGTGTGTAAGCTCCTGGGAGGCTGAATCCTGTATTGATTACAACAGTCAATACTTATCTCTGCTGCCCATGCAGAACAACCCTGCAAACAAGGCCAGCTCAATTCTACTGTGTCCCTGTCCTCATTTCCTTAATAGAACTTAATAGACATAATTACACATGTATTTCAATCAAATCAGGCAGCTGTCCTCGGGCGGTATCGGTCACCTGTTTGTTTCTCACCATGGGAACTGCTAATATAGTGACGCCAAACTACTGCCTGATAACCGTCGTTGTTACTGCTATACAGTAGGTTTCGTATGTTTCATATTATGCAGCACGTTATCAGCTGAACGTGGTTGAAATTCTAAATATGAAATGGATAGCTAGAGCAGCAACACTGCGCCTGCAGCCCCTCCAAAGACAAAAGCATATGTCTGACTTTAAAACAAGACCACCACGTCAGCAGTAGAAACAATGTGATTAGTTGGCAGTTGTTTGTATACATTTGTTCATTTTAACCTTGCAGAAAGTCGAGCCATATTCCATCGTTGTTGAATGTAATGTAATGCACGTTTGTTTATACGTGAAAAGTTATGCGAAGGCAATGGCGCACTGGAAAATCAAAGCTCTCTAGCACAGTACTATAGGCTCCTGCTCGCTATTTTGACCTATAAAATTGTTGATGATGCAGCTATTTGAAACTGTCTCGATAAGCTATCTGCCTATTTTGAAACCTTCAGGAACAAATAAATAGCCTAGTTTATCATAATTCGAACAAATGTTCGTTTTAAATGTATAGAGTGACTCCGATGAACGTGTCCACATTCTAACCGGACTGCCAGCCATCTGTCTGTGGATTGAGAGAGGGCGGGCGCATCTATAACCTATACCATCACTTTCCTTTCAAAAGCGTCTTGCTGCAGAGCTAGCTGGCTAGCAAGGATTTGCTACAACTCCACTATATGTTAGTGCACCAACACACTTCCAATATATGCACGCACTCATGGTATTCTTTTATATAATAGCTTTGTTAATGTTTCAATATTAACATATTCTAAGTTGTGTCAACTTAAACGACTGACCTTTGCAGAGAGCCTTTTGTGCGGCACAGTCAAACTTTCTGTGCACCCGGAAGATATACTGTACGCTTCACTCCTCAACTCACTTTATTGGATCATAGGAGCCCTGTACCCGGGTGCGTGTTATGACTGACAAGATTCAGAACCACACTGTTTACAGCAGTCAGCAAGGAACATGAATAATCAAAATCCAATCATTTCGAATTTGTACACAATCGTAGGTTATTCAATGGATTCACTTTAATTAATTTATTCAGAGATTAATTCAACCGGAATATCAAATGTAATATCAAATATAACCGGAATATAAAAAACGTAAACACAGTTACAGAATAATTAAAAACACGGAGAATAGACTAAAGACAATTAATATAATAATTATTTAAATCCGCCTTGGGATATACGTAGATATAATAGGATTTAGATATAGTCAATATTTATCTGCAGGTAATATCTTAGTTCATATAAGCTGACTAACAGAGAGAAAGACAAAGACGTTACAGGTGGAAATACTTTAATAGGCTACAGCAGCG
Source organism: Hypomesus transpacificus (assembly GCF_021917145.1). Classification (NCBI taxonomy): domain Eukaryota; kingdom Metazoa; phylum Chordata; class Actinopteri; order Osmeriformes; family Osmeridae; genus Hypomesus; species Hypomesus transpacificus. The sequence goes on along the minus strand of NC_061081.1, from coordinate 6,556,995 downwards.
TTCGCTTGGCGTCGCATGCAAATACTATCCAGCAGAGAGCGCCGTCCTCCTATGTCCGTATCGATGAAAGTAACAGCAGCGTTTGAGAAATAATTTCAAGGTTTGAGTGAACTTTAAGTGTTCTCAGGTTCTCCGCGTGTTCTTTCACCCCTATCACGGTGTTTAGATGGTATTGGTGTCGCTGTCAGTATACGTGAAGTTAAAGTTGACCAGAAGTTCCCTAACCGCTCAGCCATCTGATGACAGTAGAAACAAAATATTAGAAAAAGCATGTCTAGGAGCCAAAGTAAGTAGTAAGTTACTATGTTGATAAGAGTGTGGAGATAAGATAAGTTAAGCTAGTGTTGTCATTAGTTCCTGTAGGTCCTGTCGAAGCAGAAGCAGAGCTGACAGACACCCATTCAGTTTAGGAACACAGCTTGGTTCTGGACAGGCGTGAGAGGCCTTGTGCTAGACTTGCCATCCCTTGTACTCCCACTTCTTTGATTTGTATTTATCTTTACAAAGAGTCGGACCAAGATGTTTTCTCATCTGTTTCTGCTTATCTGGCTTGCGGTGAGGAATGTGTGGTCGATATGGCTGTTAGTCATTTCAGCTGCTCACAGCAGAGATGCTGTCTCTGATTGTCCTGGCTCACGTCTCCCAGCAGAGCCCCCGCTGTCAGACTGCATGCTCTGAGGTACACAGATGTGATTAGAGTCTCTCCTCGTCACAAATGACTGTTTATTTTCTTGTCACAGTCAGATGAAGTCTACCTGGTGATCCATCCCTTCCTTTTCCCCTCCTCCCTCTCTCTCTCCATCCCCCCTCTCTACGTCCCTCCTCCCTCTCTCTGTCCCTCCCCCCTCTCTATGTCCCTCCTCCCTCTCTCCATCCATCCCTCCAATGATGTGGTGGATCAATAAAATATGCGCAGCGTGTGTTTGCGCGTTCCACAAGGTTGGGCCTACAAGAAGAAAACCAAGTGTTGGCAGCAACAAACCGCATATGTCAACTATTAAGCTAGGCCTCTGGTCTCTGTTTGCTTACATGTCCTGTTGTTAGAATCCATCCAGATGGGGGATGAACCATGCATATGGACTCCATGATGGAAACATCTCAGGATCACTTACATCTCTACTTTTGAATCTACCTCTCCCTCCTCTCTCTGCTTCTCTCGCTCTTGTTTCATTCTCTTGGCCTCTCCACCCCTTTCTCCTCCTGTCCCTCTCTTCTATCTTCTCTCCTCTCCTCATACCTTGTCCCCTCCCCTCCAGCCCCCAGCCAGTAAGGAGGGAGGCTCTCTGGCCCAACCTCCTCTCAGAGTACGCTTTGAAGTCAAAGACATTCCATGAGTTTCCTGTTAAGCAAGGAGCTCAGTAATGTGAACCAGGAGGAGTGTGGAGCTAAAACCATCTCCAACACCAGTCTTCATTGCTGGTTAGCAGTAGCTACGGACAGCTAGTTAGCATCGTAAACTCTGCATATCGGCTGTCCAGGGTTCTAAGTATTGTGTTGTTTAAGCTTCGGGGTTAGGGTTCAGCTTGTAGGTCAGGAACCCACTAGAGATCGACACTCAGACGGATCAGATTTTCCGCCTACCTGAGGATGCCTCGTCCACCTTGGCTCATGCTGGTGCTGGTGTGTGCATGGAGCTCCACCCCTAGGCTGTCTGCGGCACGTCCAGGCAGGAGTCGAGGACAGGCCCAGGCTGAGCCCCCTGGAGGGGTTAACTACGGCCACACAGACGAGGGGGACGGGGGGCTGGAGGACCCTGCAGCAAGCCTGGGTCCTGAACTCGATTTCCTGGCAGACTTTGAAGGTGAGGACTACAGACTACGGCTTTTTGTCAGGCAATCAAGACACCATCCCCACCTTCTCCCTTCCCCTTCACGACCTCCTTTGTCATCCTAATCTGCCTCCTCCTCCTTTTCCTTTTCTCCTCCGCTCCGCTCTGATTCGACCGCTCCGCTTCGCCCGCTCCGCCTCTCCTCTTCTACCTCCTCCCCCACAGGCAAGAAGCGTCTGTGGGTGGTGACGGCTCCCTCTCACAGTGACCACTACCTGCGCCTGCTGGAGAAGCAGCTCCAGGATGCTGAGAAGGAGGGGCTCCACTGTCGCCTGGCGGAGAGGGACACCTTCATCCTCACCATCATACAGAACGCCATGATGGAGGGGACCCTCCTCAGGACCACCATACAGGTGGGACCAGACATAGGACTAGCCTACAGATCAGACCAGACCACAGGTGGGACCAGACATAGGACTAGCCTACAGATCAGACCAGACCACAGGCAGGACCAGACATAGGACTAGCCTACAGATCAGACCAGACTACAGGTGGGACCAGACATAGGACTAGCCTACAGATCAGACCAGACCACAGGCAGGACCAGACATAGGACTAGCCTACAGATCAGACCAGACCACAGGTGGGACCAGACATAGGACTAGCCTACAGATCAGACCAGACCACAGGCAGGACCAGACATAGGACTAGCCTACAGATCAGACCAGACTACAGGTGGGACCAGACATAGGACTAGCCTACAGATCAGACCAGACTACAGGTAGGACCGGTCTTTAGGTAGGACAACTCTGGTTTGCAAATATTGGTATAGGTATATATGTGTATGAAACCATCTTAAAATGCTATGAAAACACTTACCGTTTCTTTGTAGAGCAGGATGAAATGGCACCTAACCACTGAGTAACTCGTCATGGTAGGATATTGATTATCTGGATGTTATTGATAACGATCACCTTCTTCTAGGGGGGGGCCACCACAGAGAGCATGGACCCTGACACTGTCTCCAAGATCCTCCACTACCTGGAGCTCACCACACATGTACGGTTTAGTGTCGTTACCTTGGGTTTACTGTATGGTTTAGTCTCAGGGTGGTTTTGATTGGTTGATGCGAAACATTACAAACCAAACATGCGAAACGTTAACACAGCTGATCTGTTCTGCTCCATGACCCAGGACCAGGCCTTCTCCATGCTCATCCTGAAGAAAAACCTGCGCGTGAGTGAACGGTTCCCCTACCCTGTCCGTGTGGAAGCCATTCTGGAGATCATCGACCAGCTGCCCATGAGGAAGCTAGAGAGAATGACCCGGAAGAGCTCACCTCAGAAGTGCAAGGTCACCAAGAAGAGGCTGGTGAAGAAGAAGGTGTCCCATCAGAAGAGGAAAGTGTTCAGCCCCCTGAGGCAGGGTAATGTGACCACAGCTCTCCTCCTGCAGAGCAAGGCCCCCCTGGACAAGAAGGAGGCGCTGAAAAGCAAAATCCAGGACATCCTCAGTGGACGCTCTCGCTTCATCATCAGGAAAACACCTGCAAGGCCCAGGGGAGGTCAGGGGTCAGGGACCAGCACCAACTCTGAGGGGGAGGAAAGTCCAAGGAGCCAGACAAAGGTCACAGAGAAGGACCGAGGTGTGTCTCTAGGGAAGGAAGAGGTGAAAAACAACAGGTATGTATCTGGAGGGGAGTCTGCAGCCGGGGCGAGGAAGGAGACATCCGGGATATCCAGTCAGGGTAAACCAGAGGAAAACGGACACGCAGAGGGAGAGCCGCAGGGAAAGACTTCCTCCAAGAAGAAAGGGAAAGGGAAGAAAGAGGGGAAAGGGAAGAAAGGGAAAGGAAGAGGGAAGAAGTCCAACAGGGAGACAAGTGACAAGGACAAGAAGGCCATGAAGGAGTTTGTAGAGGCTCTGAAAGGCAACAGAAGACTTCTGGTGAGTGGTGATTTGATCTCAATGTTTTGTTGAGTTAGTGTGCCTGTAGATCTGCCTGTCTATACACACCTGTATGCTTGCCACCCTGTCTCTCTGCCTTTCTCCCTGTCCATCTGTCTGCCTGCCTGCCTGTCTGTCTGTCTTCCTGTTGTTTCCCAGGTCGTGACCAGCCCCAGCAGCAGTAGTCCCCAGTATGTCCAGCAGAGGGAGAACAACGACCTGCACTACTGCGACCTAGCTCTCCGGAAGGTCACCATGGCAACCATCCTGGACTCCGGCCACCAGGCCACACTTACCCTGCAGCACTATCAACTGGGTGTGTGTGTGTGTGTGTTAATGTGTTAAACCTTAAAACCATCTTTCTATTCCCACTATTAGCCATGTCAAGTTTGCTTCAAGATAAACAAAGGTTTTGTGTATGGTCTGCGTGTGTGTGTGTGTGTGTCAGACTCTGAGCCTGCATTCAGCTCCCTGCCAGAGCAGTTCTCAGACCCAGACCTGATCTCCCAGCTCAGGTCAGAGTTCAGCCTCTCCTCTCAGGACTTCTCCATGACCATCACTGACTACGACCTCAAGCCCACGGTAAGAACCAGACCATACTGCTTTCATCCAGCCATCCATCAAAGAGCCAGAGCTCGACCTGTGACCCCTCTGTCCTCCTCTAGAGGGTGCTGTCTGGGCCTCCAGCACCCCCTGCCTTACTGGACTACATTGACGGCTTCCCCTCACGCCGGGTAGAGAAGGAGAAGGAAAGGAAAGCCCCGGTGGCGTGCTCTAAGACCCAGGAGCAATCTGGAGCTCACGACTCACTGCTCAGGTAAACAGCTCCCATCTCAGGTTAACAAGTGTTTTTCTTGTGAGTTGAGATGCGTTTCCACATCAGATTTCTTTTCTTGTCGGCAGGTTCATGTCAAAGCGCAGGCTGCTTATCATCTCCACTCCCTCAAAGGATGACTACTCCTTCCAGCAGCAGCTCAGGGCTTTCAACGGACAGGAGTGTCCCATGGGTTAGTATCTCTAGTAATCTCCTTAACCGTGGTTAGAGTACTTTACCTTTATTTCTAAGCTGGGTCCGTGTGTCTCCTCCTGCCTTTAGTTCAGACGTGCTTGTATCTAATCAAATCTGTTCGGATTCACTTTCAGGTATCCGCCATTTTGCTCTGTTGAAGCTGGTGGGAGTCGGAGCCTCAGCTTCTGGGTCTGTGGAGCTGTTTCCTCTCAATGGTGAGTCTGAACCCGGACCCATGGACCCATGGACGCATAACCCCAACCATTACTCCAACAAGGATCTACAGCCCGACAGTGTGAGTGTGGTCAGTGAGCCAGTGTTACCAAGCTATCTTCCTGCAGGCCGCAGCCAGACGGAGGTGGAGCCCTTGTCTGGGGAGGTGGTGGAGGGGCTGAGGGGGCAGCTGAAGATCAGAGCAGCTTACTTCTCCATGCTGGTGGTGGGGAAGGATGGGGAGGTGAAGACCTGGTTCCCCTCGCCCATGTGGTCCCTGGACAGCATCTACGACCTGGTAGACTCCATGGAGCTGCGTCTGGAGGAGGAACGGCTGCAGCGATCGCTGGGTATCAGTTGCCCTAATGACGCCTCCAGAGATGGGCCCGGTTTTGTTGACGGGAGTTACTATGGTTACGAGGAGGAGAGGAGAGAAGGCTATATGTACCACCAGACACAGGACTGAGAGGAGAGGGCGTGGAACACCACTGTAGGGGTTTTAATGTTGGCCAAACAACTAAAACAATGCCCCTTTATCTAACAGACTAAAAGGTTGGGATTGCAGTTATTGCAGTTATGGGTTAAATTTGAATTGTCCAAGTTCAACAAAAATTCTATTGAGGCAAATTTGTTACAAAAAAGGTTTTACATCGGACCTACTCTACCATGATTATTGTAATTATGATCAACTCAGTACAGACTGCCAGTGCAACAGGAAGTCACACTATGAGGTGAGAGAATGCATCAAGCACATGCTTCATCCAACTCCCGGGGTGTCAGCAGCAGCAGTTTACACCAACACAACACACAATGAACAACAATACACACGTTACATATAAGGTTTCAGCATCATTAGATTCATGGGATCACCTCAGCCTTCTTCTTACTCCCTACAGGGATTGGCTAGTGTCACCAAATCTCCTTTACAGAACCCTCCCAGCTAAGATAATATATTTAAAGGTGAATGTATTGTAAGTCATTGTAAGAGCACACTATATTCTGAAAATGTATACTGGATGTTTAAGGATGTTTAATATGATCATGTGATATGGACAGTGATGGATGTGCAATAGGAGGCTGGAGCCAGTATGTGCCTTCACTGCAGAGGCCAGCCTGGGCTGTGGAAGCTGGGGAACCCCTGGCAGGGCTAAAAGTCCACAACCAGGAAAGAGCACAAAACATCCTATCTAACCAAACAACTTGTCCTTGATGTCTCTTTGTGTTGAGGGGGAGAATACGAATGTATACAGCTTTTCTCCTTGTTTCTGTCATTAAAGGTTATTTTCTCTAGCCTTGTAGTCACCATCTGGTTCTGTCAGACCAGCCGACTGGGAGGGCAGTAAAAGATTACATTACATTACATTTATTCATTTAGCAGACGCTTTTATCCAAAGCGACTTCCAAGATAGAGCTTCACAAAGTGCATAGTTCACTGATAATAACAACAAGATAGCCCCACAGCATTGCGGGTAGTCAAAAACAAGAAGTACATATTGTGAACAACCAAAAAATAGTGCTAAAGGGAAGAAACCATAAGAGCATGTAGTTAAACAAGTTCAAAATTACACAACATTAATCTCTAAGTGCAGGTGTACCTGTAGGAAAGCAATAAAAATAGGATTAACTAAAAAAGAATACAACAGTTTAAATCAGCTACCACTAACCAACAAGAGCAACAGTCTAAGCAAGAGTCATTGTGAACCTTGAGGAAACTAGCATTGGGTTCAGCAAACCATTCCTAAGTACCATTGTACTCCCGGAACAAGTGTGTCTTGAGCCTTCTCTTGAAGGTGGAGAGACAGTCCGTGTCTCTGATGGAGGTGGGGAGTTGATTCCACCACTGGGGTGCCAGGCAGGAGAAGAGCTTGTGCTGGGACCGGGCGGTCTTGAGAGGTGGGACCACCAGGCGGTTGTCTGAAGAAGACCGTAGGTGGCGGGTGGGGGTGTAAGGCTGCAGGAGAGACTTGATGTAGTCGGGCGCAGTCCCGTTCACTGCTCGGAAGGTCAGTACCAGGGTCTTGAATCTGATGCGGGCCGTTATGGGTAGCCAGTGGAGGGAGATGAGGAGCGGGGTAACGTGGGAGCGTCTGGGTAGATTGTAGACCAGACGGGCCGCTGCGTTCTGAATCCTCTGAAGAGGGCGGGTTGCGCATGATGGGAGACCGGCGAGCAGCGAGTTGCAGTAGTCCAACTTGGAGAGGACAAGTGCTTGGACAAGCAGCTGGGTGGAGTGCTCAGACAGGTATCTCCTGATCTTCCGGATGTTGTAGAGGGTGAACCTACACGACCGGGAGACCGCAGCAATGTGGGCCGTGAGGGAGAGCTCGTCATCCATTGTAACCCCAAGGTTCCTGGCAGAGGATGAGGGGGTCACCGTCGCAGATCCCAGGGTGTTTGAGAAGTCATGGGAGATGGAGGGTTTGGCCGGGATGATGAGAAGTTCCGTTTTGGCAAGGTTCAGCTGGAGGTGGTGCTCAGTCATCCAGGCGGAGATGTCTGCGAGGCAGGCCTCAATCCTAGCTGAGATCCCCGGATCGGTCGGAGGGAATGACAGGTACAGCTGCGTGTCGTCAGCGTAGCAGTGGTAGGAGAAGCCATGGGAGGTGATGATTGGTCCAAGTGAGGTGGTGTACAGAGAGAAGAGGAGGGAACCAAGGACGGAGCCCTGTGGGACACCAGTGGAGATCTGGCGTGGGCCTGACAGTTTGCCTCCCCAGGAGACCTGGTAGGATCTTCCCGACAGGTAGGATGAGATCCACTGGAGTGCAGTGCCAGTGATGCCCATCTCAGAAAGTCTGGAGAGCAGGATCTGGTGGTTAACCGTATCAAACGCCGCAGAAAGGTCCAGCAGAATGATGACGGATGACCTGGAAGCCGCTCTGGCAGACTGGAGGGCAGTGGTGACTGAAAGGAGGGCAGTCTCTGTGGAGTGGCCGGTCTTGAAGCCCGATTGGTTGGGGTCGAGCAGGTTGTTCTGAGAAAGGAAGTTAGACAGTTGGTTAGATACAGCACGTTCAATTGTTTTAGAAAAGAAGGGCAACAATGATACCGGTCTGTAGTTCTGGAGGACGGCAGGGTTAAGGGAGGGTTTTTTGAGTAAAGGGGTAACTCTGGCCTGTTTGAAGGCAGAGGGGAAGGTCCCAGAGGTAAGAGAGGAGTTTAGAACATGGAGCAGAAAAGTTATGATAGAGGGGGAGATGGTTTGAAAGAGAGGGGAGGGGACAGGATCAAGGGGACAGGAGGTGGGGCGATGAGAGAGAATGAGGTCAGAGAGCTCTGCCTCGGACAGGGGAGAGAAGGAGTTTAGACATTTAGTTGGGTCAGTAATGGAGGGTGAGGGGGTAGGAAGGGTGGGTTTAGGGAACCGACTGCTAATGTCGGCGACTTTTTTCTCAAAGAAGGAGGAGAAGTCGTCTGCTGTCAGGGTGGAGGGAGGGGGTGGGGGAGGTGGGTTAAGAAGGGTGGAGAAGGTAGAGAAAAGTTTGTGGGGGTTTGAAGCGGAGTTAATTTTGTTAAGGAAGTAGAGGGTTTTGGCACCAGTTATGTGAGAAGAGAAGGATTTGAGGAGGGAGTGATACTTATCAAGGTCCAGACCGTCTTTGGACTTGCGCCATCTCCTCTCAGCTGCTCGAAGGGTGGACCGTTCTTCACGAATAACATCCGTAAGCCACGGGCAGGGGGGAGAAGATCGTGCAGGCCTGGTAAACAGGGGGCAGAGAGAGTCAAGTGATGCAGTTAAAGTGGTTAGCAAGGTGTCGGTGGCAGTGTTAGTGGGGTGGGACGAGAACTCGTCAATGGGAGGGAGGGAGGATATTACAATAGAGGAGAAGTGGGAGGGGGATAGCGAGCGGAGGTTGCGCCGGAAAGTTACGAGGGGAGGGGAGGTAGGAGGGATTGGAGGGAGAGAGACAGTGAATTGGATAAAGTAGTGATCAGAGATGTGCAGTGGGGTTACAGAGGTTAAGTCAGTGATACAGTTACGTGTCAGGACGAGGTCTAGCTGTTTGCCTGCCTTGTGGGTCGCCGGTGTGCTCAGCAGCGTCAGGTCGAAGGAGGTCAGGAGAGACAAGAAGTCGACAGCCTGCATTCCTTGAAGGAAAAGATGGAGTCAGAGAAGCAACGCAAGCCTGGGAAAGCACTTTCCACATAATGCCTAGAT
>NC_061081.1:6455813-6547399 GCF_021917145.1 Hypomesus transpacificus | reverse complement strand
GGTTGTTCTGAAACTGTCACGTTCTGGCATCATTTAGTCAGTCAGAAGCAATTCACACATTCAGTTCAGTGTGGGTTATCACATGATCAACCTGGTTGGATGATGGTTGTGTGATGGTGATGATTGAGATGGTGACGTTGACGTCGAGAGTGATGGTGGTGGTGAAGGAGATGGTATGAAGGAGATTGTGGTGGTGATGGTGGTGAAGGGGATTGTTGTGGTATGATGGTGATGGAGATAGTGCTGGTGATGGGGCTGGTGAAGGTGAAGGTGATAGTGTAGGTGAAGGGGGTGAGGGTGGTATGGGCGATGGTAAAGGTGATGGTACTGGTGAAGTTGATAGTTATAGATAGCTGATGGTGGTATAAATGATGATGGTGAGGATGTGGTTTGTCAACAGGAAAGCAAGTCGGACGTTAAGACTATTATGGCTCGCTTCAGCACTGGCAACAACAACACAAGCACTTCTGACCTGCCCTCCAACGCGACCGGACACCCTAAAACAGCCTTACACCCTACCCTCTCCTCCGGGCCTCCAATCCACACCAAGAAGACTGTCCTGGAGACCAGATCAGGCGGCGCCCTGTCATTCCCACCCAAACCCATCTTTACAAAGAGCAGCGTGACCAACAGTTCCCCGGAAGTGAGGGAACTGGCCAACACCAGAGCTAAGGCCAGCCTGTTCTCAGGCTCTCAGGACGACAGCAAGCCCTCCGTGGTCAAACAACACCCCTTCAAACTCAAAGCCACAGACTCTCCCTCCTCTTTCTCCTCACAAGACATGGAGGCTAAAATCCCTCCCTTTAAGCCTCTGAAGTCTCCCCCCAGTTTCACCGCACCAGAAACCAGGCCTGTCTTCCCCAAGCCCCCCCCAGCCTCTTTCCCCAAGCCCCCCCCAGCCTCTTTCCCCAAGCCCAGCCCTGGAGGAGCAGGCAAGCCTCCCTGGGTGAAGGAGGACAGCAACGAGGGCCTCTCCACCCCTCTCAGACCCCCCTTGCAGAAACCCCCCAGTTCTTTTGCTAAGCTACTCCAGCAGAGTGAGGATGGGGGAGAAGCCGGTCTGGACCCCAAGCCTGTCAATGGCTCTGCCCTCAAAAGCTCCACTGCTCGGACTGGTCAGAGCATCTTCAAAAAGGAAGGCCAATCGGACAACTCAGGGGGTAGGGAGTTCCCCAAACCCCCCCTAACCCCCAATAACTCCACCCCTGTAGCACCACCAGCCAGTAAGAAGCCCAGTATTGTGAGAAAACGCCCTGAGGTGAAGGAGGATGAAAATGCTGACCCCCTCTCTGTTCCTAAGAAGAACCCCCTCCCCAACATATGGGCCCTAGGAACCGCCCCCGCCAAGCCCAACCGCCCTCCCAGAGTCACTCTGGACAGCTTCAGGAGAGAGGCTGGTACTGATGGTAGGTCTACCTGTCTACTTGTCTCTCTGTCAGCCTGCCTGCCAGCCTGTTGGCATATCTTGCTCCCTCAGGATGTGTGTACTGTACGTGAGCGTGTTTCAGTGTGTGTGTGTGTGTGCGTGCGCGCACGTGTGTGTGTGTACTGTATGTACGTATGTTAAAGTCGTTTATCAGCAGGCTGAGTTGGATTGACAGACTGGATGAGCTGCAAAGGCAAACCCAGACCACATGGTTCCTCTGTGGGCTTGTCCCACTTCCCTCTCTTCACTCTCTCTTCCTCTCCAGCCTACAGCTCCACTTCCTCCTCTCACAGGCATGTCCTCTGGTCAAGACCTTTATCCATCCACCACTGGATCTAAGAGGTGGACGTCATGCTCGTATTTGTGCAGTCGTGTGTGTGTTTCTGATTGTGTGTGTGTGCTTCTAACTCTGTTTCTAACTGTGTGTGTTTCTAACGCCCTGTTTCTGCTCCTAAAGGTGCCACAGTTAAGAAGAGCACTGTGCCCCCTCCTCCCGCCTTCCATCCGACCAATCACATGACTCCGCCTCCTCCCCCGCACTCTCACCCCGCCGCTCCCATCCTGCCCCCTCGTCCCATGTAAGGACACACATGCACATAGGAACCCACACACGCATACATACACACAAACACGCACACATCATAATGGCATAAGTGTCTGATAATGTTTCTCTGCTCCAGAATTCAGCCCGATCAAGATGAGAACTATGATGATATTGGTATGAGCCACAAACACACACGCACATACACATATACTCATATTGTAAACATGTATCCATTCATGTTGTGGTAATGTCTATGAACTTTCTCTTCCAGGAGTTTCTAGACCAGAGGTGGGTCTCATGCTTGAATGGCATCCGAACGGACTCAAATTGACTGAGGTTTTTTAAAAGGAGAATAATGTGTCAGTAATCCATGTGTGTGTGTTCTCCAGCAGGGCGATGGCAGCGATGGGGAGATGTATGAGGACTTGGATGAGCGCTGGGGCGCAGTAGAGTTGAAGGAGCAGGAGAAAAAGAAAGAGAAGGACAAGAAGAAACAGGACATCGACAAGAAGGAACAAAAGGAACAAAAAGAACGAGAGAAGAAGGAACAGGAGGCTAGGAAGAAGTTCAAAGTAAGTTTACTTCCCAACAGGACACAAGTGGCCTCATCGTGCCTCGGTATAGCTTTGAGGGGATAGAGCATCATAACTTGTGTCTGTGTGTCAGTTTACTGGTCCAGTCCAGGTCGTCCACAGGGCCAAGGCCAGGGTGGACTGCAAAGGGGGGAGGACAGATTTGGGGATGAAACAAGGAGACACCATCGAAATCATCCGTGTCCAGGACAACCCTGAGGGGCGTTGGCTGGGCCGGACCAAGGACGGAGCCTGTGAGACTGCTCTTCATCATCTTACCTCATCATCACCCTCATTGTCTCATGTCCTTCACCTTCTGATTGTGCTTTTGTGTCTGTGTGTGCGTGTGTGTGTGTGTGTGTGCAGACGGGTATGTGAAGACAGAGTTGGTGGAGGTAGATATTGAAAGTTTGAAGAGACAGGCAGCTTCTGACCCCGAGATCTATGATGATGTGGACTTCAGGTAAACACACACACATACACACACACACACAAACATACTCACTGTCTGATGTTTGTGTTCCAGTCACTGATGTGTTTGTTCTCTTCGCTTTCGACAGTGACAGGGGCCCCGCAGGTGAGAGATCACATCTCTACTGTCACCGTCACTACTGTCACCATCACTACTGTCACTATCACTACTACAGATGAAATACTCCACTATAGACTGGCTAACAAGGTCCTGCTGTGGTTGTGTGTGTGTGTATGTGTGTATGTGTGTGTGTGCGTGCGTGTGTGTGTGGGACCTTTTCTTAAGTGGTCCTGCCCCCTCCGCCTGAGGAGGATGGGGACATCTACGATGACCTGGAAGACCCCAACTTCATTGCCAGGTGAGAGAGAGAGAAAGAGACAGAGAGAAAGAGAGAGAGAAAAAAAAAAAGAAAGAGAGAGAAAAAGAGAGATGGATGTGAAATCTTACTCCCCCGGCTGTGTTGTGAAGCCCCTGCAGCGCTCAGGAGTCCCGGGGTAGCCCTAAGACGAGCGCCCTCGTCCGCATGTTGAAGGGTCTGGAGGACTGGAGGAAGATCCCCAGAACCAATACTCAGTAATGCCCACAGTAGTAAGACAGATTAACCCCTGAACTCTGAATCCTAACCTCTCAACCCAGACCACATCCTTAGGAAGGTGATCATACAGGATGCTGATTGATTGATTGCTTCTGTTTGTCTAATGTCTAACCATCACTGACAGTGTGGAATCATCCATCATGAACACAAGTCAGTAGATCAGGGTTTGTCTGAATGCATTTCCCAATCAGGAGATGGGGCAGCATTGCATGAGCAATGTGGAAGCCATGATGATTATGGAATTAGAACCAGATTCAGAACTGATTTTGCTTGGTTGTAATTTGTGATCTGGATGGCCTGTGATCAAACTAACCCCTCAACGCAATCAAAACATATTATGATTCACAGAGCATGCTGTTGTGGTTTCTGCATGCTGTGTGTCACTCATGCTCCTGTTCAATTGCTGTTGTTGTTGTTTTCAGTCTCCTGCCACCTCCACAGTTCTTACCTGAGGGGAAATCTGCCGGTAACTTTTGCATTCTAGGACATTCTAATACATTCTGGAACATTCATGAATATTTTTGAAAACTTTGGGTGCATGTTTGCTCTGAGAGACACTATGGCTGTCCAGTGTACACTAACACAGTGCAAATTCCCTGTTCCCTGTCAATCTATAACTGTTGTGCTATAGTGTTCTCTCTCATACAGAAATCATGTTGTAGTGTGGTAATGGCAACAGTAGCACATGCTACTGCTTCTTCTTTGACATTGCAAACGTTTTCTGGTCTCCTCTCTGTTCCTGATGCAGCAGACCAATCAGAAGTTGACCAGGAAATCTATGATGACATCGACACACAGGGCGTCCCTCTACCCCCTCCTATCAGCAGGTGAGGGCACACGGTGATGGCGATGCTGATATCGGGGTGTTCTGGAAGAGCCCCCCCAGACTGTACTATGTGTTTACGCTGCTCTCCCCCCCCTTCCCTGCACCTCCCTCCCTCCCCCCCCCCCCCCCCCCCCCCCACCTCTCAGCCACCCTCTGAGGTCCAAGGAGATTGACCCCAAGAAGTTGAAGAAGCTTGAGAAGGAGGAGAAGGAGTTCAGGAAGAAGTTCAAAGTAGGTTACCCTGACTTCTGAGGTTTGATTTGATGATCTCATAATCTGTTGGAAACGGCTTGTCTGTGGACTTCAGGTGCTGACATGGTCTTTAATATCCTCCCTTCTGCTCTCCTCGACTCTCCTTTTCTAGTTTGACGGGGAGATCATGGTGTTGTACCAGGTGACTGTCACAGCCTCTCCATCCACTAAGAAGGGGGGTGGTAAGGAACTCCAGTTGACCCCGGGGGAGAGCCTGGACGTTATATCCAAGGCTGTCGACAACAAACTCATCTGTCGAAACAACGAGGGAAAGTGTATGTGTCTACAGCAGAGAGTGTACTCCCTTACTCCACCTCTCCCTAGCTCCTATATCCCAGCCCCTATGTCCTAGCCCCTATGTCCTAGCCCCTACTTCCTAGAGCCTGCTCCCTAGCCAAAATGTTCTAACAGTGTCCTCTCTGTCCTCTCTCACAGTCGGCTATGTCCAAACCAGCAATATTGTCGCAGAGTAAGTATAACCTTAACATAAATTTTTACGCCCCCCCCCCCCCCCCCTAACACACACACACACTTAAGTCAAACACCCTTTGAATCATGATGCTAGTAGCTCCTGTGTTCTCTGCTTTTACAGGGATTCTGATATTTATGATGACATCGATGGTAAGTAGGCCTATTCATAATAAGTCTCAATTTCACATAATCTAGGTTTTCAGTAATTTACAGTTCAGTGTAATAACCCAATGACATTCATTCTGTATTCCTAGCCAGCGTTTATGACAACGACTGAGATCTAGAACCCTGGACCTGCAACAGCTGGTGATTTTGCAGTTTCTCTTCATTTTGTGCAGTCTTTATCTTATTTATTGTGTTATTGGGGTCTATCAGGGCAATGATGCAAAATATCCTCATGGCTTAAGTTTGACTTCTGGATCCAATTTAGTATAATGTATTATGTGTGTTTCTTTGCTGAAGAAAAAAATAGCATAAATAAATAAAGCAAATAAAATGTGGTGAGCATCTCATCTGTTTCATACGTGGCGAGAAGTCAAAACTTCCTATTAGGGGGTTTAAGACACAATTATCAAATAATTTCAAATGTGATATTCTTATATTCTGTAAATAAAGACAAATGGAATACGTAAACTGTTGTTAGTCTGGTCTCTTATATTCCTAACGTGTGTTTGAAATCAAGACGTCAAGGCGCCAGACGGGGGTTTAAGACACCTTGAATGGGTAAGGTTTCTAAACCTGGCAACCCTCATTTTCGTTCGATTTAATCTGGCATCCACATTCCTGCCTGGCACCGTCAGTCGACAGCATCAAAATGGTTCCTCCCGTGGCAGTATCGCCGCTTATAAAGGTAAACTCATTGCAAGTTTGCGGTTTACTTGAATGAATAGCTGTTTGTTCTAAACTACATTTTTAAACTAAACACTGCACCAAAAGGCTTGAAGTCAGGTGTGAAACTGTCTAACCGTGGCTGGTTAGCATGCTAACCTTGGCTAACCTTAGCTGGCTTGCTAGCCAAATGACATTGACCGTGATGACGGCTTTATCAATGTCCGCTAGCATTGACAGTTAGCTAGGCATGACGCATGAAGGCTCATATGCATGTTTAGCAGCTAGGACTGTATACATTACAATGTAATGCTTGTCTAAGGTCGCACTTGTCTGAGGGTCAGAGTGCTGGAACTGTGCCGAGTAACATGTCCCACGTGATCCATAACTCGCTAACAGTTTTAATCTGCAAACAATGTTAGCTATCTAACATTACACCCGTTTTTTTCAGACCGCAAGATGGTCAGCTCTGTTCGTTGGCATTTTCTATGGCAAGCAGAGGTTTGGTAAGCGTCTTGTGACTGACAGTTTCATTTATAATATAATTGTGGTTGATCGGTGATAACACTTCCTGTATTAGCCTATTGACTTTGTTAGACGGAACATGATCTTTGGTCCTTGCCCCGTTACAGAGTACCTGAAGCCCATAGCTGCAGAGGAGAGGAAGATTGAGGAGGCCGAGAAGGCGGCAAGAGAGGAGCAGGAGCGCATTGCCAAACAACTGGCTGAGGGTAAACACTCACTTACACACCAAGTGGAACACATGTTCACGAACACGTTAACTCCATACACACATGCATGTATGCATAAGCTCAGATATACATCCTTTATACACCAAAATGCAGAGATGCATGCATATGAACATGTACCAAATACGTTATACCTCCTACAAATACAATACAACATGAAGGTCAACTTTACATATGACAATGCAAACACTAAGGATGTAGTGGCCCTGTTGCAGAACTGCATCCGTGAATGAATGGTTCCCAATTAGCATCTCTGTCCTCTCTCCACAGCTAACGAGGAAACTATTCTGAAGTGAAATTAATTTTGCTCCGCACTGTCATGCTCCTCCTACAATAAAAACTGTTATTTTCATGTATTCTGATTCCGTCCATGTTGTGATACTGAGAGTCCAGAACTACTCATCAGAGCCTGATGATCACACATCAGTTAGACCTTTAATTGAGATGTTTTTGTTTACACTAAAGCCTGCCCTTCAGTTGGGTGGGGGGGGGGGGGGGGGGGGGGGTTGCACCGTGTAATCCACCCCTCCCTGTTTAGCACCAATCCCTGAATTCAGGTCACAGGACAAAAGTAGAAAGTGCTGAGTAAACACTACTGCTCCCTATATTCCTTATCTTCCTGCACCACGGTCCCCAGCACTGGTACGAATGTGTTCCACCAGGACTGGGATAAATAGGACTGCCCTTACTCTATAGAACATCATAGCCTTAGCACTAGGACAAATAGGACACCAAAACCCCATAGCCGTAACTCTAGTACTGGAATCTAGTGTAACCATAGTAATACTATAAGAAACCCTAACTCTAACCCCACATCCACTTTCAACTCGGTGCAGAATGTATAACCCCTGTAAGAGCTGGCGGTGGGTCAGGTCACAGTACTTCTGGTCATATGGGGCCAGAGGAAGTAAGTCAGTGGTTAGATGGGACAGACAGTGGAGGTGTTGCGTGTCTCCTCCAGGGCTGAGGTGATGGAACCAGGTATGAAGGTGGTCTGTTCAACCTTGTCACATTAATCCTGACGGATCTGTGTCGTCCAAAGATGGAAACTGCTGAGCGTTCCTATTGAATAAGAGGCTTTGGGCGTAGGTCAGTCACCTCGCCCTGACGGAAGACCTGCGATGAGAAGCTGGATCTGAAGGCATTGTGAAGTTATTCAGTTACATGAGTCACAACCTTCTTTAAAAATACATTTGCTTTATTTTGGTCATTGTAGACAGTGCACACACAGAGGTATACTGTAAGCTTTATGGTAATAGTTCCACATTCCATTCTACTCAGGTCATATTTCCTTAAAAAGCACATTGTCCCTATCTATGAATGTAAGTCCATTGTATAACATAATGCCTATTTAAAGCTGAAATAGGTAACATTATCAAATAAATTCAAATATAAGAAACAGCACCCCCAATTTGGTCTGAACTCATATGCGTTCCTCCAGCTCCAGCTTGATCATACTCAGTTTGAACATGATTGGCTGGAACGTAGTGGGCCGCTCTAAAAACTGACATTCCAAGGGCACTGAGATTTCTGTTCATAAACAACTCTCAGAGGGCTTCATTAGCTTACACAACATGTTCATAGGAGACAAAGCTTTTCTTTTTTAATGACATTCTACCTACTGCACCTTTAAAAGGTCCCTGACTATTCCCATCAGAACCCTGAGATGGTTGAGAGACACTGTCCTGTCAGTCTGGATCAGGCAGTGGAGAGAAAACCAATGAACTTCAGGGACTGGTACATATCTTACAGCTACGTGACACACCATTGAGATGTTCACAGCTAGTGCTGGTCGAACAAACAGCGCTACAAGGAGGAAAATTATCTATTTAATACACTACAAAAATAATGTGACATTCTTTGTATTTACATGAAAGGAGTATTTACAAGTGATTACATCAGCAATGGAAGGTTGTTGCCCCAGTCTAGGAGAATATTTGCCCAGTTGACCCTGACACAATGGCAGTTAGAGGACATCCTTCTCTCCCCTGGTGATACCAGGTGGAGACTACCAGATTCAGAACTGGTCCAGAGTGGTCCAGACTCCGAGCTTGGCTCGGAGGTAGCTGGCGAGGCAGGTGTACTGCCTCGGAATGTACAGACCTCTCACAGACAGGCCCTGTTGCAGAAATACAACTATGCATTTGCATGAATCCTATATTAAATATAAAGTTGTAGATATACGTTTTTATCTGTTGACCTACAAAGACATCACTTTCCAATGTACCAAAATGAACATTTGAAATACTGAACATGTAGAGAAGCGCATGTTAAAAGGTAGCTGGCTATCAGGACACATCAAGCATGGGCAACGACTCTGATTAGACCAAACCTTTGGAACACAGCGGCTGTTTTCCTATACTAGGACACCATATTATGCACCCACCAAACCAGACAGACAGAGAAACAGACAGGCTGGCAGACAGACAGACAGACAGACACTAGACCAGAGCAGACCTACAGTAATCCACAGTCCCTGAAGCAGAATACCTGAGTGTTGAGAGCTACGGTTAACACTTTCTCTCATGTAAATAATGTGTGACTGGAAGGACAGAGCGAACAACATCAGTGCAGGTCACTGGTGTTGGAACATCAACATTGAACTGGTGACCGGAGCTCCAATCACCATTTGGAACAAGAATACATTGTAGCTATGCTAGAGATATGTTAGACTTCTTAATCCATGTCACACACATTACAACCGCATAAAATCAAGGTGTGTAACAATGTCTTTTCTAACGTTCTCTTCAGGAAGAGTCACCAGACCAAAGTCCTACTGATGTTAAAATCCTATACTAAACATCTTCTCTAAAACATACAGACACACACACAGTCATATATAGATATTCACAATGACACACATACAGACACAAACAGACACACACAGATGTTAGAAGTTGGGTCCTCTGAGGAAAGTCAGTGTCCTACTTGGAGAGTTCTAGAAGGTAATGGTGGTAGACATGGTATACAGACGTGACTCCACCAGACACACGCCTTCTGCAATCCTTCCAGGAGATGCCGCCAGGGCCCAGAGAGGAGGGTGAATGGTTCTAGAATTTGGATTTAGCCAATGAGTGTCCTTTTGGGGCAAGGCAGGATGCTTGCTGTGCTTCCTCATCCCCCTTCTGGCCCTCCCCCACTCTCTCTCTCTCTCTCTCTCTCTCTTCCTCCCTCTCCCTTCCGCCCTCCTTCCCCTGCTCCCAGGCTGCAGTTTCATGCTGGTGACTGTAGGTGGCGCTGTCCCAGGGTGTGTGCTGGCTGCGGCCGCGGCTGTGAGGTGGTGTGGTTGTGATGATGTCATCCTGGAGTCACCTACCTCCGGAGCGCGCGCTGCTCTAGCACACGGAGCACGTCTTGGCCCCAGAGCCTCCGCTGGGGTTGTTCCCGGAACCTGCACCAGGACCACACACAACCAGATGAAGGACGCACATGCAACACATGCCACCCCAGACTACACTAGACTGCAGTATTAGTGCTAGACTGCAGTATTAGTGCTAGACTGCAGTACTAGTGCAGTGTACCAGTGTTAGTAGTAGACTGTAGTCTTAGTACCAGGTCATGGTAGTGGTGGGTGTCAGACTAGTCTGTAGTCTCAGTACGAGACTGTGTCAGAGCAGGTACCTTTCTTGGCGTTAGCCTCTTCCCTAGCAGCCTTCTCCTCCTCCAGGACCTTCAGGCCAGCCTCATACTCCTCCTGACGGGCTTTCCACTCCTTCCTGTTGTTCAGGATGCCGTCCAGCATGGGCTGGATGGTCGGGTGGAAGCGAGAGAACTCCTGATGGAGACAGAGGAGAGAGTGGAGGAGAAAGGGGAGAGAGAGGAGAAAAGGATCGGGTGGGCGGGAGAGAGAGAGGAGGAAGAGGAGGGAAACGGTGTTGGTGTTTGGTAGTGAGGTTCTGCCCTCGGACCTCTAGCTTTGGTTTCTTAGTTAAACTGCTTGGTGAGTGCGTCCACTTTGTTTACTCCATGTGCACAGCGTGTGTGTAGCATGTGTACTTAGTGTGTAAAGCATGTGTACCTAGTGGATACCTCGTGTGTACTTAGCATGTACGGCATGTGTACTTACTGTGTAGAGCATTTGTACTTAGTGTGTGCAGCGTGTACACCGGGTGTGTACAGCGTGTATACAGGGTGTGTACTTAGCGTGTGGTACTTAATGAGAGAGAAAGTTCAGTACCTTGTAGACGAACGTGCAGACAAAATCGATGAAGCCACACTGCAGCTTAGGGAGGTCTGCTGCTTTGTTCCTGTCCATCATAGGCTGGAGGAGGGACGAGACAAAGTTATACACACACACAAGCACACATGCGCACACACACACAGGTACACAAATCACACAGAAACACACCTAATGACACATATCACACAACAAGTTACAAAAACTTACAGACACAGACACAGACGTTACGCACAAACACACTTAAATCACACACACGCGCACACACACACACACACACACACAGACACGCACACACGTGGACACACTCACAATGGGTTGTTGTTCTAGAACAGTGCGCTCCAAGTCACCCTGCTCCCAGAACTCGGCAGCAACTAACAAGGCCACCTGTAAACATGCAGTGCAGACGCAGTTCAGACTCCGAAAGGCATGGGCACCCTGTGGTTTAGTGAATCAGACATGCTGGACAGATGGAAGGATGGAGGGACGGGAGGGAGTGGGGGTGGGGATTGGTGGACGGATGTTTAGATGGATGTATAGATTTATGGATGAATGGATGAATGGATGGATGAATGGATGAATGGATGGATGGATGGATGGATGGATGTGGGGTTGGGTGAATAGATGGATGCTTGGATGGATGGTTGTATGGATTGATGAAAGGAGGGATGGGTTGGTTGATAAATGAAGGGATGGACACACCTGGCTCTGAACTTCCCAGGGTTTGGTGATGGCTGACAAGTCACAGGCTGTCATCATCATTGCCCTGCCGAGACAGCAATGCAGACATCATGAATGAATGGATGAATGGAGGCTGGATAGATGAATGGGTGAATGTGTGGATGGTTCTCATGCATGGTTGAGTGGATGGAAGAATAGACGTCTCCTTCTACTCACATGACAATCTCTTTCCTGGTGGTCTCCAGAGACATGAAGTCCACCCACTTCTTCTCCTCCTCGTACGTCTCGGACAGGTCCACAATCTTCTGGAACATTGTCCTCTTTCTGTCAGCAGGAGGGAGGACAGAGGAAGAGTCGAGGAGTGAGGTGAGCGGAGGAGAGAGGAGGAGAGGAGGAGAGGTGGAGAGATTAGAAAAATGGGACAGGTGTGAAGTTCTGGTCATTTTCAGTGGCAGTCACAGTTGAATGGAGGATGAGAGAAGCAAAGAAGAGGAGAGGAGGAGGAGAAGCGGGGGAGAAGAGGAGGAGGAGGGCAGCAGAAGAGGAGAGCAGGTGTTAAGAGGAGGGGAGAAGACAAGGACCGAATGTTGGACTGACTTGAAGTAAAGCGCCAAGTCGGTGGCAATGATGGCAATGTCCATAAGGTGGATGACGTGTTCCACCTGCCGTCGGTTAAGATTCTGGTAGATGTTTAATGTCTGGGGAGATGAATGTCAGATATGGTCAGTCACATGGCCAGTTACAGAAGCATGAACATACTTTCTAAGCAAACATGCACACGCATGCACACATACAGCAGACACAAAGACATACATGCACATCTATGTGCACAAACGCACGCAGACATACTCTCTGTTGACTTTGGCCACACATACCTCGTCTTCTAGCAGGAATTTGCCAAACTCCAGGTGATGCCTTTCCATGATGGAAGATCCATGAAGCTTGGCCAGCGGGTTGCCAGATCTGTACATAACCAGCAATTACAGTCAACCAAACAGAATCATCAACAGTTCCATAGGGTGGACTCACTTTATAAAATCTGTCAAGGAAGGCAAACCCAGCCTTGACTTCAGTCCCTGGCTTCAGTGCATGTCTCAGTGTGTGTGTGTACGTGTGTGTGTGTACGTGTGTGTGTGTGTCGATACTCACTTAAGCTGATAGAGGTTGTTTGTTCCTCTGTGGTCGATATCGTGGAGGAAGCCTGCTGTGATCATGGCCATGACCTCTAGATCCGTGTAGTACCTTTTCAACTTCCCTGTCTGAACACACGGACACACGCACAGCCCATGTTACCAAGGAACCAAATCCACGACAAACTTTGTCCAAGAGAGAGATGAGGCGAGCAAGCTGCAGTACCGTGAGCAGGGTGAACATGGTCTGGCCCACGTTAAAGCCATGGCGCCAGTTGTGGTAGGTGATCTTCCTGTAGCCTTTACTGACAGAGTACATGAAGCGTACCAACACCTGCAAACACGGGTAGAGAGGTGACTGTAGCCGGTTCGTTCTTGCTCAAAGGCTCCGATTTCTTTTAACGACAGTGTAAGAAGAGGTGTGAGGTCACATTGAGCGAGGTGTTGTGTTTATTTTACCGCCTGAGGAATCTGGAACTTCTTCACCACGCCAACCTCGTAATACATCTGGATGCCACACTTAACCAGCTCCATCTCCGTGCATTTGAAGTCAGAGAAGTGGAACTCGTAGATCTCAAACTTCTTGGCGTCCACCAGCTCTTTTTTCTAGAGAAGCAGAATGAGTTATAGCACCTTGTCACGTGAATTCAGAGTCCCTGCCATGAAAGAAGGACTGAATTACTGATGAGATTGGAGGATTCATTCATTTTGTGTTAAAGTCCTAAATGAAGCCCAAGAGGGTGATCCAGCGTGTGGTGGTCATGGAGCTGTTATCAAAGATGCCAGATACCAGAATCTGCTGCAGCTCCTCCTCCTCACAATCGCAGGGTTCTCTGTCAAACACCTCTCTGGTTTTCTAGGAACAGAGACAACAAGTCACCTTTTCTGTGGAGTAGGAGGAGGACGAGGAGGATGACGAAGGGGCGTGAGGTTGCGGTTCTCACCAGGATGTTCTGGATCTCATCGTCACGACACTTGACGTGGTATAGCACCATGTCCTGGGCGATGTTCTTTCTCTGCTCCAGACGGAACATCTTATCGTAGGTGTCAGTGTTGAGAGCTGACCAGCCCAAGAACTGGGTCAAGGCCTACAGGGGATATTAGTTAGATAGTTAGTTAGTTAGTTAGTTAGTTATAGAGTAAGTTGAGTAAGTTAGTTAATGTCTCAGTTTGTAGCCTAGTTTACCTCCATGAGCTGTTCATCCTGTTCATCAAAGGGCCTCCCATCCTTCCTATTGTAGAACGTGGCCACGCCCACAATCTCTTCCTTCTTGTTGACGATTGGCAGAGACAGCACATTCTTTATGGTCCAACCACTGGCATCCAAGGGCTCAGTCTGCATCATGGGAAAACAGGACCGGACCAGAAAGTACATCAATGACATGCGTTATTGCTATTGAACTGCAGTTTGTGCTGTGTCTTATTGTACAGATTGGGTTGTCATATTGCACATTTTACCTGGAATTTAAACATGTCCTCTGATGCTGCATTCATAATGTTGCAAATCTAAAGTGAACACACAACACAGTACATTGATTAGAAAACATTTGCAGAACCTATTGTGTCTATTGGAGGATGTTAATGGTATATGGAAGTGTCAGAGTATGGGTAAAGGTTAGTATGAGAATGTGAAATCATGAAAGTATGAATTAGGGTGTATGAGAGCATGACAAAGAACTTACAAAGCCACTCTCTGCTACGTATGTGGGAAGACCGCTAGCCAAAGCCCAGTGGTCAGGTGTCGGAGTCCTGAAGAACAAACACACACACACATTCCCAGTCAGGTAAGAAGTAACATGTTGTACCTTAATGCTTAATGATGTCCTGTAAGACAATTTTCTGTCTGAAAGAGAGAGAAAGTGTGACAGCAAGACACTCACGGTATGACTTTGATATCCTCTTTGCCATGTAGAATATAATCAATGACTTTGTAGAATATGACTTCCTGGGGGATGACAAAGCATGTGTGAGAACTCCACGAAAGCAGGGGGAGGTGTACCGGAGCAGACGTGAGACGACTGGAGGTGTGTGAGGGTGTGTGAAGGTGTGTGAGGGTGTTTGAGGGTGTGTGAAGGTGTAGATGGGCGTATGAGGGCATATAAGTGGCGTGAACGTGTATTAAGATGATTGAAGGTGTATGAATGTGTATGACGGTGTGTGAAGGGACATCTTACTCTGCCGTCGGGGGTAACAGGACCTGAGTAGGGGGCCTGCTCTCCCATCAACACAGGCCAGATGTCAAAGAACTCCTGTGGACAGAACCACAACGTATCTGGGACACCATCAAAACACAACTACAATGCAAACACCACACACACACACACACAGCTCACATGCATGCTGTGCTCACACACAGAGATCGAGCAGACGTGAAGCCTACCTTTTCCTTGGTCATGTCCAGCAGGCCCACAGAGTAGCGGTCACAGTTGAGGTAGGCTCGGACCGTGTACAGGGCCTTGTGGAACTGCCGCTCAATGTCGGTAAGCTCCTCAAACACCTTGTTGGCTGACCACAGGAGCAGCTGGATACACACACACATATGTGACACACGCAAGCAAACATGGGGTTACTGTGATGGGGAACTTGGCATCATAAGCCTGGTTTGATTTTCACTCTTGTCACACCTTCGTACTCTGTACTTTGGAGGCTGTGCTCTGCTTCCCCTGAGTTTTGAGTTCATGGATTTCACCTGTTGCTTGTTTGACCCTTTTTAGTTTGTTATTTAAACCCCAGTGTTTATTTGCAAAGTCTTACTCTTTTCTTAAATAGTCAGTCTAAGCCTTGTTACATTCAGTTTGGGCCGTTTCTGTGATCGACCGTTTGCCTGTCTTCCGACCATGTTTTTGGATAGCCTCTATTGCTCTGTCTGCCTGTGTATTGACTACTGCCTGTTCCTGGACTACCCTGTTCTTAATAAACCTTCTGCACTGGGATCCTGAGTCTAAAGCAGCCAGCACACCTTGCTTGACACAGACAGAGGAACCAGGTGACAAGGCAAACAGCAAGACGGATAGGCCACCAGCCACATAGGCAGACTATTGTGCCGACAGACAGACACATGCAGACAGACATCCAAACACATCCAGACAGACAGACAGAGAGAGGCAGGCAGGCAGGCAGGCAGGCATCGAGACATCAACTCACCTGTCCTTTACGTGTCTCACAGCTGTGTAGGTAGCTCAGGAAGTGAATCCTCAAGTTCAAGGAGGCAACTTTGAGATACTTTAAAAAAATCTGAAGAACAAAACAGAGAGTCTGATTTGAGACAGATAAGCAGATGGACAGAATGATCAGACAGATAGACCTTGAAGACAGACAGGCAACCAGGCAGGCAGGCCTGCAGTCAGGCAGAGACAGACAGGCAGACAGACAGACAGACCAGGCAGGCAGACAGATCATGCAGATAGACAAACAAACCAGACAGACAGACAGGCAGGCAGGCAGATCATGCAGATGGACAAACAAACAAACCAGACAGACAGACAGACAGACAGGCAGATCATGCAGATAGACAAACAAACCAGACAGACAGACAGACAGGCAGACAGGCAGATCATGCAGATAGACAAACAAACCAGACAGACGGACAGACAGGCAGGCAGGCAGGCAGGGAGGGAAGGAGGCAGACAGACTCACATCCTCATCCTCTGGGGTAAACTGTGGCCCTGTTGTCTTGTTCACGGCCATCAACACAGCAACCATGTCCTTGCCATTCACGATGGGGCTGGCCATGATGCTGCGAGTCTTGTACTCTGTCAGGTCATCCACAAACGGGCTGAAATGGGCGCTCTGGAAGACAGAGCGCACATACACACACACTCAAACGAGAGCATGTGGGCACAGACGCTTAAAGACACACACACACACATGCATGTGTGCACACATGACCATGTTACTCATCGGAGGGGCTGGCTGACACACAAACACAGCATTTTCGAACAGAGATACCCAGATAAACATCCCCTCTGTTGAAACACATGAAAAACATCATTTTGACCAGGCGGCTTCATTTGAATATTTGAATTGTTTGGAGCCTTTCGAAGGGGTCTTCATACATGTACATGCATTTGGTTACATTTTTGGTACATGTGTGTAAAAGTGTGTGTAATCCACAGTATCAGTGGGACTGCTTATAGAAGTGACCAACTACAGTCTGTTCACTGGACAGCACACACTTCATGTATGATCTGGACAGTGTGTATCAGTAACAAAGCCTGTGGGAACTTAGTTGTAGATCTGTTGTAGATTCCTGCTGACCCCTGTTAATGTAACACGGACGTAATCCCACCTGGAGCACAGCCTGATGAGATATGGAAATAACTGGATTATGTCCGTCAAGAGGATTTACACACTCTGTCCACTTACAGTGCAATATCCTGCACATGTACATAACATACCTGTGGATACCTTCTTATCTTTCTAAAACTTGGCTGGACTGTACCACATCCTTCTTCATGTGTCTGTATGATCTTTGTTGAATTGTTCAAACACCACCTCAGCAGTTTATTTGTGTGTCACAGTACCAATCTTCCCACTGTCCCCCAGCCCCCAACCTCCCAGCCCCCAACCTCCCAGCCCCCAACCTCCCAGCCCCCAACCTCCCAACCTCCCAGCCCCCAACCTCCCAGCCCCCAACCTCCCAGCCCCCAACCTCCCAGCCCCCAACCTCCCAACCTCCCAGCCCCCAACCTCCCAGCCCCCAACCTCCCAGCCCCCAACCTCCCAACCTCCCAGCCCCCAACCTCCCAGCCCCCAACCTCCCAACCTCCCAGCCCCCAACCTCCCAGCCCCCAACCTCCCAGCCCCCGGCCCTCAGCCCCCAAGGCCCGCCCACCCTCTAGGCCCCCCAAAGCCCCTTCTACCAGTAGCTATGTCCATGACCCAGCTCACATGGTCTGACAGTCAAAATACCCCCTGCCCATGTCCCCGAAAGAGAACCCCCATCCTTGGCCCCAAGGCCCCAGATGTCGCCCCACCCCACCCCCCACCCCCCTCTCATGGTCTGCATCTCTTTACCTCTGACACGTCTTTGATGTTGACCGTCTTCTTGGTCTGGGCTACGTGTCCCACCACCCCGATGTCCAGGGGAAACACTATCTCTGAATCCGGCTGCACCAAGCAGTCCTCAAACTTGGAGTCCTCGGTGACGTTGAAGAGGCGCGTGGCCAGCTCCCCGATGCCGTTCCTCTGCCGGTACATGAAGAGACTGCAGCGGTCGGCGTGGATCATGGAGGTGACCTTCTTCAGGAGATTGAACACCACCCGCTCCATGTTGACGTTCTCCTGCATGTCCTTGATCATTTCAAACAGGAAGTTGCTCTCCTCCACCTGGCTGAGCTCCCGGTACAAGCCAAAGTCCACCTTTGCCTCGGGGAGACCCGACACCTTTGCCATGGCTGCTGGGCTTAGGCTCTTGTTGAAGTACTCCTGGGCGAAGGCCGGGTTCCCGTCCAGGAAGGCCTCCACATCTTCCTTCTTTACGCTCATCTTCTCTCAGGGACGCCTCCTCTTCCGCCGCGGGCCAGCGGTGTGGTGGCTCTGGGGCAGACTTCCGCACAGCTCACGACCTCGCACTCTCAGGGGAGGAAGAGAGAGGACACATTCACCAGCGTCTAATCCTGCAGGACGGAGAGAGAAAGAGAGAAAAGAGGGGGCGGTGAGAGAAGGAGGTCGCTGCGCTGCGACGGACGGACGGACAAGAGAGAGGGAAAGTGGGAGGCGCTGGGGGGGGGGGGGGGTTTCTGGAGCCAATTCTACTGTCATCAGCAAGCTGGCGTCTTAGTCGTGCTGAAGGTGAGCCTGGATCTTCTCATGCACACCTGGTCAGGTGATCGCAGTCTGGGCGGGCAGATCCCCTCTCAGCTTGCCCACCATCAGACGATTACCTTCTCTTCATCACAGCTCTTCCTCCTGGCATCAAGGAGGAGGCACACTCTGGGAAAAGACGGTCCTAAAACAGTTACTGATGTGTTTATCTGAGTGTGTGTGTTCCTGAGGATGTGTATGTGTGTGTTCACCTGGTCTCATCGAGGCCGGTAGGCCCACAAGCTCTTTAAGTTCTTATTAAAAAAGGACTCTTCACTGATAAGCCCTATTTAGTTAGGCCACTAGCTGATTATCTCAGCACCCAACCCTCCTCTCACCTTTCTAACACTGTCTGGCCAGTCCTCGTGCAACTGGGCTTCAGTAAACACAGGCTAGTTGGCTTTTACAGATAAACACAGGCTAATTAGCCTTCACATTTTGCGAAAATCACAGGCTAATTAGCTTTCACGCACAAACACAGGCTTGTTACAGTAGACTTGACATTGATATACAGGCTAGTTAGCTTTCACATACAACACAAACCCAGGCTGCTTAGACTTCAAAAACAGCTGCAGTCACATTAGTTCAGCCCTGAGACATCTTTCTATATAGTCTTACGCAATCCCTCAGTTGCTTCACAGACAACCAGTTTTGGAGAGCTGTCCAGGTAATAGGAGGGACAGAGGGAGACACACAGTGGGCAGGAAGTTGGACGAGGGTCCGAGAAGGACAAGAGGGAGGGAGAGGCTGCTGGTGAAATATCTGTAATCCTTCGACTGAAATGAGAGCAGAGAAAACCTGTCTATATTAAGGACTCATAACCATCTTAAACAAAAGGTCACATGGATAAGCTGCTCACACTTACACATGCAGTGCCCAGGGCAGGGTAGGGCAGGACGGGACAGACAGACAGACAGACAGACAGACAAGCAGGCAGAGAAGCCAGTAGAGGCAGAACAAAATAGACAGACAGACAGACAGACAGTTTGGCAGGTAGGCAGGTAAGGGGTAAAGCTGTAAATGAGCCCACCTACATTACACGAGGATCAGCAGAAGTACTTCATGGGTTTAGATCTAAAGACTATGTGACACATATCTGGTATCTATTTGTACATTTAGCGACGGTAATTGTCACTAACTGTTGCCTCCTTGTGGCCAAATCTCTGTACTGCCCCTCTGAGTAATGGCCACATTAGACTCTGAAGATGAGTTGTATTTAGATACCATAGCTATTTAGATTTCTCCTATTGAGAGACCTTAGACTATTTAGATTTGTCACAGGTAGAGGTGGTCTCCTTAGCGTATTGAGATGTGTCCTATTGAGAGATAGCCACCGGACACTATTGAGATGTTTCCCATTGAGAGACGGTCACCTTAGACTATTGAGAGACCATATGCCATTAAGATGTGTCTCATTGAGAAGAGGCCAGGTTCCTCTGGTCCATGTGGCGATCCAACCGGAAGGAAATCCTGCCACCCAGCAGGTGGTGTGATGCTCTGGTACACCACTAGATGGCAGTAGACTGCTGTTCTTGTCCCAGATCTCTCAAGATACATTCAACCCATCAGAGCATGTTTACGTTCACCTAGATTGACGACTGTGCTCATGTTATGGTCAACTAAGTCAGATCAACTTTTCTTGTCCAGAAAAAGAAACCAGCCTGCATGTGTAGCTGTGGTACAGAGGAGCGTTTGGCTCTTGGAGGAGGCTGTGTAAGCCAGATCATATGTCTGGGATCTCAATGTCTCTTAGAGCCTCAGGGGTCGATAAAGTTCAGTTACGATCTCTTCTACGCACCTGAATGGATGACAATGCTGTCATATACCTCAGAGATGACTTCAAGAATTTAACTCTGTCTACATGCACATACAGTCCACATAAGATTAGGATTTCTTTTTTGTATGATTTTATTGACAGAACTTGTAACAAGGACCATTATGAATAATTTGTTTTACTTGATTGTACTTAATTATATTTAATTTACATAGTACATAATTGTACTTCTTGCAAATGGCAAATTAACTTGAAAATCCAGGAATAAGGACATATTTGTGTATGTGTGTAACATGGTGGTTGATGTCTGTATGTCAGCTGCTAACTAACACCCCACCAGTTCAGCCGGTCAGCTGAACTTCTAGAAACTTCTGGCCTTCCTGGCAGTGTGCGTTTCCAGTTAGTTCTACAGCTAAAGTTTCCACAGATATATGTTGATTGTAAACAATGGACCCCTAACCCATGAGTGAACCACAACATAAAGAGATTCAAGCTGCTTTGAGTAAGTGTGTGTGTATTAGTTCTTTGTGTGTGGGTGCAGTTCAATGTGTGTGTGTGTGTGTGTGTCTGTACAGTATGTTTAGGTAGTGTGTGGGATTAGCTTCCTGCCTCAGGGTTGTCATGTAACACTGCTAACCTTATGCCAATCCTCAACCCTTGGATCATTGGCCACCTGTCTCTGGGGCAGGTCTGTAGTTGACTGCACACAACACTGACTAGGCCTTTCCCATGAACACACACACACACACACACTTGGAGAATTAAACACACACAGTCACAGTATTGATACAGTATTGATCCGTTCCGGTTCAGTCCCATGACATCTCTCTCAGCTGGTCAGGAAGGGGACTGCATAGCTGCTGATATGGCACTGACACCCTTGAATGGAGAGCTCTATTACTCATCAGTCAGCTATGGACCGAGGGGACGCCCCCTTGGTCTACTGGTGGTGTCCTGGGCCTGAAGGGGGAGACCTGGGCTCAAGGTCCCCAGGGCCTCGTGCTGCAGCAGAACAGGAGGGCTTAGAGATGGTGGAGCACATGGCCGTTAGAGCTGGACGCCACATGCTTTGGCCTTAGTCGTAGTGCCTGTGTGTTTGGCCAGTACACACCATGAGAGGGTGTTTATTTGTGGGTGTCTCTGTGTTGGTATGGTGTGTGCTCATGTTGTTGAACGTGTGTGTGTTTGCACGTTTGGGTGTGTGTGTCTGTGTTTGTATCAGTGTGGGTCTACACACAGTTACATAAAGCTTTGATTGTTTTTACAGTAAACGTGGGTTGAAGTGAAGGCAGATTACTGTAAGGATTTTAGCCAAACGGATTACTCCCAAGATTTAAGCACCTTATTTAGTTACAAGAAGTGAACAGCAGAGCTAAACCTGTCTGTGCAGCCGTATATAAGGGCCCCATTCACACTCTGGACCCTGTGGAGAAAACCCCTCTGTGACTTCCTCATCTCTGCTGTTCTTCTCTCTGCACCTGCACACACTCAGGTAAGAGGCTGCTATCTGCGTCAAAATCCATGAACGGTTGGCGAACACAGATGTTGTTGGGGAACACGACTCTTGTACCTTGCGGTTTTGAGTAGGAGCTTGATGGTCATTCATCTCGATAGTTCTCATACAGCATTCATAATCTTGGATTTTCAAAGAAGTGTGTTTGGACAGCTCCGGTCAGCTCTGGTCCTGAAAGGCTCTGTGAGGAAGAACAGAATGTACACTGATAAAGACATGGAACCAGAGTGTTTACTACATTCCTACTAGGAAGTCTTTGATGTTATCATACATTCCTCATCTTCAGTAAGGAATAGCTACAGTGCAGATAGCTAAAGTGTTCTCACTTCCAGCTTCCCTGTTCCTTCTGGTACCCTGCTCCTTTCTCCTCCTCCTGTCCTCATCCTCCTCCTGCCCTCCTCCTCCATCTGCCCTCCTCCTCCTACCCTGCTCCCCTCCTCCTCCTCCTTCTGCCCTCCTTCTCCTCCTATCCCCCTCCTCCTCCTCTTGCCCTCCTCCTCCTCCTGCCCTCCTCCTCCTCCTGCCCTCCTTCTCCTCCTATATCCCTCCTCCTCCTCCTGCCCTCCTTCTCCTCCTATATCCCTCCTCCTCCTCCTGCCCTCCTCCTCCTCCTATCCCCCTCCTCCTCCTCCTGCCCTCCTCCTCCTCCTGCCCTCCTCCTCCTCCTGCCCTCCTTCTCCTCCTATATCCCTCCTCCTCCTGCCCTCCTCCTCCTCCTATCCCCCTCCTCCTCCTCCTGCCCTCCTCCTCCTCCTATCCCCCTCCTCCTACCCTGCTCCCCTTCTCCTCCTCCTGCCCTGCTCCTCTGCTCCTCCCTGCGTTGCAGCATGGAGTTCTCCAAGACGGCCCTGCTGATGGTCGTCCTGGCCTACGTGGAGCGCTGCTGGGCTGCCTCCTGCGTGGTGGACAGCTTCACCGTCAAACAAGACTTCGACCCCAAGAGGGTGAGTCTCTTTCTCAACTCACATCACCTCCACACAGCTCTCCACAGCCTGGTGGGGTTACAGCTCTGAGATCCAGGAGTATCCCTCTCTCTCTCTCTCTCTCTCTCTCTCTCTTTCTCTCTCTCTTTGCAGTCAGGTGTCTGAACGTCCTTTGTGTCACTGTTCCCCCTTTCTTCTGCAGTATGCTGGGAAGTGGTATGCCCTTCAGAAGAAGGATCCAGAGGGTCTGTTCCTGCAGGACAACATTTCCGCCGAGTACACCCTCGACGACGACGGCACCATGACCGCCTCCTCCAAGGGCCGTGTCACACTCTTTGGGTATGTCTAAGGGGGCGTGGCTACATGTGGCGGGGCGGAGCTACACACAACACACACTGTGTCCTGTTTTAACCATGGGACCAGAGCGCGTCTCTGCTGTCACAGTACAGGGAGGCGAGTGGTGTCTGACATTTGGGTTGGACTGGGAGAATAGGCGGGATGTCTAATGAGTGTTCATGTGTGTGTGTGTGTGTGTGTGTGTGTGTGCCCAGGTTCTGGGTTGTGTGTGCTGACATGGCTGCTCAGTACACCGTCCCTGACCCCTCCAGTCCCGGCAAGATGTTTATGAACTACCAGGGACTGGCCAGCTACCTGTCCAGCGGAGGTCAGTGAAACACACACATCCTCTCAAACTGATCCCACGACACACACACACACACACACCGCACACACGCACACACACACACACTGCCAGTCTGACTATCCTGCCTCGCCATCTCTAGGTGACAACTACTGGGTGATCGACACAGACTATGACAACTACGCCATCACCTATGCCTGCCGCACCCTGAAGGACGACGGCAGCTGTGAGGATGGCTACGCCCTGATCTTCTCCAGGAACCCTCGAGGCCTGGCCCCTGCCATCC
Source organism: Hypomesus transpacificus (assembly GCF_021917145.1). Taxonomy (NCBI): domain Eukaryota; kingdom Metazoa; phylum Chordata; class Actinopteri; order Osmeriformes; family Osmeridae; genus Hypomesus; species Hypomesus transpacificus. The sequence continues at coordinate 6,523,735 of NC_061081.1, read as the reverse complement.
AGCGCCTGGTCAGGCAGAAGCAGGAGGAGATCTGCATGGTGGGGCAGTTCCAGCCTGTGCTGCAGTCTGGAGCCTGCTAGACTGGGGGAGTGTTTGATTAGCAGAGCCTGGGCCGCCCTGAGCCCTGTTATGGGTGGAGCCTGGGCAAGTCCGACAGTGCTGTGGAGATGCAGATAGATGGTGGTGGGAGGGGTTAAGGGGGGGGCCAGGGGAGGCCCGACAATAATCCTCCACCCCCACCCCCATCACAGCGTATCAAGTGTCAAGTGTTGAGTGTGTGAAAATAAACGTGTTCTTTTGTAAACAACTCTGTGATTGTGACTCTGTGGGTTGTTATCAGAGCGTGCTACTACTGACGGATGCACAGAAAACAACATAGCAGACCAGAGCAGAGCAAAGTATAGTAGAGCAGAGTAGAGCAGAACATATAAGAAAAGAGCTGAGCGTGTTCCAAGAGTTCTTATCTCCTCATCTCTGGCCAGACCATCCACCAGGGCTCCATGGACACAGATGACCCATAGACTACTTGTTAGCTCAGCCAATAACCAGACGGTGAAGTGTACACATCACAACTCAGGGCTCGTCTGATCTGGTCTGATCCTGCTGACCTTGGGGCTCATCTGATCTGGTCTGTTCATGCTGCAAATTAAATCAGCTGACACTGTCTGGCCAGGTCTTCAGAGGACCCATTCATCCACTTAGTTAGTTAGGACTGAGCTGCAAATCATTGAGAAAACAATGTTACACAGCTTTTGGCAGACCCACACACACATGTCATGTTATGACATCAAGACTGGTGCCTGTATGTTTGTTGTACCATAGCACGTGTAATCTGTAGAAGGTTATTTAAAGCTATTTAAAGGCTGTATTGAGGCTGACATAAGGTTCTAGAGAGGAGGTGACCAGACTCTCTGTCCTGATGGAGTTAAGGTGTTCAGGTTCAGATGGTTCTAGTACATTCTGAGCCTATTGCTTTTGTTGTTGTCCATTGACCAGATGGTCATCTTCTGACGTCTACCAAGGGATGATTTGTTTGAGGTAAGATATATAAGGGGATCCTAGTGCTCTGTGGAGCTCACTGGATGGGTGGGTGTACCATGTAGGCTGAGGCCTATCTGCACTGCCTTGGGTGTCAATCTGGCCCAGGTCCTTTGCTGCATATCATCTCCTCTCCTCTCTCTCTCCCTATATTTACTGTCTGTCTAGTCCATCACGTTAAAAAAAAAAATAAAGCCACAAATGCCCTTTCTTTTTTTCTTAAAAAACGGATTTCCTCACACAGAGTGTAAGAGAGAGAGAAATAAAGAGAGACATATAAGAGTCATTGCTTACCAGATCTTGGAACCTTGATACAGTAGTTAGCTGAGTACAGTAAGTGTGCTAGATTCATGATCAGAAGATCTCATTTAGTCTGGATCCTTGGTGCACTAGCATTTCTATGGATTCAGGAAACATTCAGAGGTAAAGTCATGTGTCCAGCAGATCGCAAGAGGACTTCCTGCTCTCTCAGTCCAGCGCTGGGCTGCTTCCTGTTTGTCTTGACAACAAATCAGCAACATGATCCTGAGAACAAAGAACCCAACACCCATCTTTAATTCTGAGAACCAAGAACATCTTCTACACAATAACAAACTCAACCCTTTTCTAGGACGTTGTTTCCTATTTCAGGAAAGCTGATGTCCATGGGTGCAACACCAACAGGGATCTGTAATGGGACACAGCGCCCCCTAGTGATGTCAATGCAGACCCTCAGCTGCATCACTCAGATCTGATCAACACAAAGTGTTCAACTACAGTATGTTTTTAATGTCATGGGACCCATATGGAAAATTCATGTTTTATAAAGCATTTTGACAGTTTTAAGGTTTGTATGCTTAACGTAATGTGTTCTCAAATGTTCTAGTTCTTCATAGGTGGTACGTGCTATCACGCCCACAGCCGTACCAGTGTCTATGTTTGCCTGCCCTAGTAAGCAGTAGCGGGTTTAGGCAAGGACGAACCGGGCAGCCGCCTGGGGTGCCATGAAGTGGGGGTGGCAATTGCCCAAGTGCAAATTAAATAAACCCTCCCGCTATCCTTGAGTTTCAAACGCACTACCGGCAAACAGTGCCAACCGCGACACGTCATATCTCTGTGTTGTGGTTGGCAGGGAGGGAGGGGCCCAGGGTGTCGTCCTGAGGGGGGGGTGGGGGGGGGGGGGGTAAACCTTGCCCCTTGCCCGGGGTGCCAAATGTGCTAGGACCGCCACTGCTAGTATGGTCCTCTGGCCTGTGTTCATGAGGTTCACCAATCATCATTGACTTGGACTATCACCTAGACTTCCTTCATACTAACTTTACCAGCTCTACTGGCACTGGCTGGCCAAAACACATGCACTGTGAAATGTATAACAAAACAGCTAATAGCTTAGACTCCTTAGAATGCCCAAAAGGTGTGATTCTTGTCTCAAAAAAACAGCCTGCTTACTGATAGCCCATGGCTGCTTACCACTGGCTGCCTGCTTGTGGACAGTCCCCATGGCTGCCTGCCGTAGTTTAAGATCTGGTCCTAGCCCTACTAGCTGCTAACAACCCAGCACATTACACTACTGTAGGACCATAAAACCTCAATGTTCAACCGATAGGAACATTAAACTGCTAAGTCAGTTGTCCTTTTCTGAAATCATTCACTCATGTCGGTCTACATCTCTCCTCTACAACTGGACTGCACAGCCAATAACTAACCCAGTGTTACCGCAGCTCTGAATGTGTGACCTCGTCAGGTCCATAATATCTCACTGTGATGAAACGTTTTATCTTTACAACATCAATAGGAACTACTGCTGAGCTATATAAAGCTTCAGTCATCCCCTTTAGCTGATAATGACTGAGACTGAAAGGACAGAGCGAGAGAGGCCCAGACCCACTGTACCTTTGAAAGAGAGAGAGAGGAATGGAGAGGGAGAGGGCGAGAGAGGGAAAGTGAGGGAGAAAAAGTGAAGGAGTGAGAGACCATGAGAGAAATAGAGAGAGAGGTCGGCAGATCTTGGTTCTCATCCTCCTAAATGACAGATCATTCACCCAGGTCATGTAATGATATACATGTGGCTCAACTATTTTACTGTCCACATACCATCCCCAATGACCTAGAACCTAAACCCCATACTCTGGAACCGAACCATATACTGTTCTGTACGTCACTTTGTATAAAAGTATCTGCTAGCTGAGTGCAATATTATGATGATTAAGATATGGAGGTGTATTGCACATCTTCATAGTGTCCAGTCGGCAGCTACTGTAGCAAGCTAATTATGGGAAACGTTTACGTAAGACTGCAATCAACGTTATTTGGATGGTATTTGTATTTTTCATATCATTGTTCACACTCTGATAACACACACCTTTGGACTATCAGCGAACCAATTGGTCTAATGACTTAATAAGTGATCACGTACTGCTTGGAGTGTGTGACTGTTGGACAGAGGGGCATGCCGAGGGGAGGGAGGATGGAGCCACAGGGTGTCTTTCCTGATCTTATGCTTGACAAACAGTTAGCTTTTTCACTCTTTGGTTAACCTCATTCAAATATTTACCGTGCTCCGGTGAACAAACACTTCACTTTCTACAAGTAACTAAAGTGTCAAAGATTTTTAACCCAGAGGCGTTGTTAGACATAAAACTCAACTGGGGCACAGGCCCCTATATCCCTTTTTTTCTTTTAAGCTTGCTGCGCACAATGCACTACTAGGCTATAAAAATTCCCCCTTGCTTAACCCACTAATATACAACAGTTCAGGGACGCAAGTTTGATACCAGCTTTGGTAGGGATAGCAATAGTTAATGCGAGCACGCACATTTGTTTCGCATTCATTTGAGCGCAAATACTGAATATGGAGCTTCATGTAATATTGTTTTTATGTTTTAGTCAAAAAAGGGTATTTTAGTCAAACATTAGGCCTATTATTCAGAAAATATCTTTAGTTTTGTAATGTTTTCTTAGCCGACCTCAATTCTGACTTGTGTGCCGAGTCCGACACGTGGACAGCCGTGCGTGCTGCAGTGGCTATTTGGCAAGCTCAGAAGAGCGCGCTGACATGGAATTCTGCATGCGTCGGTTTGTGTTTTCGGTTAGACACTTTAACAAGCGTTGATTGGGATACTGCATACATTTTTTTCCGGGAATATCAATGTAAATGAATGCACTGACTAATAAAGTAAATTGTTAAAACTATAACTTTAGATTTTACTGGGGCACAGCAGATTTATACTGCAGCACATGCCCCAGTAAAAAGGGTCTAACGTCACCCCTGGGTTTAACCTCTGCTTTGTTTTGGCCCCTCCCTCCATCCATCCTTTTTTCTCTCCTTTCTTGTGTGTCCAAGTCAGCAAGCAGAATGGCAGAGAGCATGGCAGGCCAGAACAGTGTCCATCACACAGCTAGACGTCTCACAGACAGGTTCAACAAACAAGGTTCTGTTGGATAAACAGGCAGTTTTCTCTGAAATGTCCCCTTGGTGATCAGAGCTGTTCTTGGAGAAGGCAGAAGCCGTGTCGCTGAGCTGGACGCCTCTCTGTGTCAGCAGTCTTTTCTCCTGCAGTGTGCAGGACATCTGCATATAGCCACTGTTCCATTCATTGTGTCTGACACCCAAGTACACAAACACACACACACACGATTACACATCCACATACATGAACGGCTGCGTTCGTCTCCATGGGAACCCCTGAGCAGCGTCGTCCCTCCCCCCCTCCCTCTGTGTCGCTCATTGGACAAGAATCCAAGGGGGCCTGGATGAGAACGAGGCTGCTGATCCCAGCATGCCTTGCAGTGAGTGAGAGCAGGAAGCAGGAAGTATTATAGGAGAGTGGGCTGCAGTAGCAGAGGCATGGCTGAGCCTGCTTCGTTCTCACGTCGGTGTAGCTGCTCCTGTTGCTGGGGTGAGTACACACTCACACTCACTCATACTCTACCACAACATGAGGTCTGGGGCTGTAAATCCAGCATGCAGACATTCTGAGGGCGAGACGATTGAGGCTGGTTGATTTAAAGGGACAGTACACTAATGCTCTGGGAGCATATGACATCCTGACTCCTTTCAAATAAACGACCAACAAGCATTTGGTATTTAGCCTACATGAGGAGCTGAAAATAAAAAGAGGCGGGAGGGAGGAGGGGGATGAGAGAGAGAGGGAGAGAGAGAGGGAGAGGGATGTGGAGTGCCACGTCCCCATCAGTTATACAATACTTCTATTCACCATGAAGTGTGCAGCCACACACACAAACACACACATAAATGAATACATGAGCAGTTCAGCTTCATCAAGTGAGCATTCACTACTCTCGGGCAGTCTATGACTGTAGCCTGTGACCTGCACCAGACTACCCCCCCCCCCCCCCCCCCCCCCCCCCCCCCCCACACACACACACACACACCTTCCAGCCCTTCAGCCAGGATGACTCAGAGTAATGGCTCAACACCATGGTAGTAAATAATCTGGCACAAATCAATTCCCCCACACTTGCAGACATACGCTTCTCATAAGACTTCACGGTAGATCAACAATATGTGTGGTATTTCCCAGAGGAGCTGTGAGGGGCCTTCACCCAGAGCAGGGGGTTGCTCTCATCTACTTTGATGGGGAGTGTATGCATTGGATTCATTCAGCATATGCCTGTATCCAAAGTGACTTACAACTAGTTTTTGTGTGAATGTGTCTGTTTGAAGATGGCGGCCGCCACAGAGGAGAAGTAAAACATGACGCCCAGCAGTCCCTCACCTCCTGCAGGCAGAGCTGGTTTAAACGACAGAGACCCTGCCTCCAATCTCCAATTCTACCCAGGTTGGAACGTTGACGCCATGGTAACTATTCAGAGTTCCACTGCAACGGTGTGAAGCGGGTTACACCTCCTCTTGCACTTTGCAGAGTAGGGTTGTGTTTGCGTGACATCCGTATGCTAACTGGTTTTTCAGGATTCCTTCATATTTGAACATTGTTTGAGAGTCTGTACACAGTGTGTGTGTTTGTTTGTGTATGCGTGAGTGTGTGTATGTCTATTCGATTACATGTATATTAATTTCACACCAACTAACTTGTTCTCTGACGAACGCTGCCAGAGGCAATGTTAGTTGCAGTCACGGTGATTCAGTGGGTTGCTCTCCTGCTGACCTACACACAGACGTCTGAGGAGAGATGTGATCTGTCCCTTCAGGACAGAAACCTGAAAGAGGACAAATGTCGGCATAGACAAACTACCCCAACCCCGTAGGTCTCTATGAGTAATATTGATCTATGTTTACGTATCTCTTATCCATCTTAAGTCCCTCATCCAGGGAGATCACCCCAGGATCTAGCTCTGGGGTGATCTACTTGGATGGAGTACATAAAAGATTTGTAAACATAGATCACATATCAGCTATCAGCAACAGTTGCATTTTTATGATATAGTGCTAGACGGACAGAGCATGGTCTGTCTGTCCTTCACCCTGTGATGTAACATTGGTGTAGCTATCAGCCAGTCCATGGTGTATGCACACACCTCCTACTCTCGTCCACTAGTATGGGAGGGCCTAGGTGATCACGGACATTCAGAACAGCCAGATAAGCACCTGCAATCAGTCAAACATTCACTACTTTCACCATGATTTGTCCAGACACTCTCACCCAGATAGTTCAGGGGAGGCAAGGCGGGGCTTCACCAACAAGCTGTCACTTTTATAGATGACTGCCCGCCTGCCTCTGGCTGGTGAACCAATAGAACGGAGCTATACCAGGCAATGGGCGGTCCTCCTGGTGTTCATGCAACATAGTCTCAGAACACTTCCAGGGTGATCACTCTGGCTCCAGTACCAGGACGAAAGAGAGGACAAGAGAGAGTATACAAAAATGGGAAAGGAGAGATAAAAAAGGACAAATGTGGAGAGAAAAATAGAAAGAGAGAGAGAGAGAGTTACCTGTATTTGCCCATGTTGGTTGTGTTGGAGTGATTGAGAGAACTTGTGCTCCAGGATCCTATAACTGACTCCAGAGGTCTGACTTTCTGAGCCTCCCTGTTTGGGTGAACTCAGAGACTGACTGGTGAGTAGCTCATCCCTCCAAACTGAACAGACAGATTTGTTTCGCACATGGTGTGTACTGCATGTATGTTGGGCAGTTGTGTCCAATTTGTTTGTGGTCTGCGATGAATTATGTCAGACTAGACTGGGGTACAATGAAGTTGCCTGTAATTTGTTCAAAGCAGTCACTGAATAATATGGACTTGAGTCAATTTGCTCACTTGCCCAGCTATGGTAATCCTTTCTTGTGAAGGGGAGAGGAGGAGAGAACACATGTTGGGGCTGTGTTGCTGCAGCCTGGATTGGAGAGGAGAGATGTGACTTGTGAGTTGCATATGTGTGAACAGAGGCATATGTGGGTGGGTGAGTGAGTGAGTGAGTGAGTGAGTGAGTGAGTGAGTGAGGGAGGGAGGGAGGGAGGGAATGAGTGAGTGAGTGAGTGAGTGAATGAGTGAATGAGTGAGTGAGTGAGAGGATTGTTGATGCTGGACAGGAAACAGAAGCAGAGATCAGAGCTCGTCAGTGGTCTGTAATGGCCTTCTGATAAGATCAGGATAAGACATGACAGAGCTCTCTCTATCAGTGGTAGTTCCTTGATGAAGCCAACCAGGGACGTGACCTACTGGTGGAGGAGGCCAGGGGGAGGACATGGGGAATGTCCAGCCTTAACTGGTAGACGAGGCAACACAGGATATTTAGATCAGCTATAGAACACAGGGAAACTGTCTGTGTTATTACTGAGGCGTTTTACAAAAAAATGATCGATTATGTTATCCTATTTGATATTTTACATATTGAATAAACCAAATTCTGATTTCTGATTCTAACCTATTAACTGTCTGGGTCTAATGGGATTGGTTCTGGTCCACTGTGCAGTTCTGAGATGACCTGTTTCAGACCAGGAATACCGAGATCAGAATCTGAATCAGAATATGTTTCATTTCATATCAAGTATGTACATATATTGATGTACATACAAGGAATACGGTCATGATTTTACCGTGCTGCAGAATGGAGGAGTTATAAAAAACAAGGATATGAGTTTAGGAAGGACGGATGAGCTGATTGGTTGGTTCCCAGACATATCTGAGGAGTGTGGCTGGCAGATGAGTTAATGTCAACACCGTCACTGACGGACTCTGATAAGTGTTCCTGTCTCCAAGGTGCTGGCCAGGCTGTGTAGTACAGGATGAATGAGTGTTGCCGTCATAGCTGCACGGCTTGATCCAGGCAGTCTCTGTCTCAGTCTCAGAGGTTCAATCAGTGTTTCCTGACATCCAGATCTCTTTGAATCCCTGGATATCTGGTTCATTTTGTTAATCAGTTATTTGATAAGAGACTGATGCAATCTCTCTAGATGCAGCTGGATCTGTCAAAGTGTGTGTGTGTGTGTGTGTGTATGTGTGTGTACTTCAAAGTTGAGTGGAAGGTCAGTGTTTAATCGTTGTGTCCGTTGGATCTGACGATCAAAGAGTCACGATCAAGTCTTTGTCTCTGTGTGTATTTGGGTTTGTGTGTGTTTCCCCAGGAGCTTGGCTAAGAGGCCCACCCCCACTCCTCCTCAGCCCCCCTCTTGCCCCTCCCCCTTCAGCGGTCAGAGGCCATGGAGGCAGTAATGACCCCAGGGAGTTGTGTCCCGTCCCTGGAGCGCCGTGCTCGACAGCGTAAGCCCCCTCTGGAGGTGCTGAAGACCAAGGTGAAGCAGAGCCTGGCCTGCTCAGTACCCAGGGTTCGCTCCACCCTCACGGGCTTCTTCCCCGTGGTTCGCTGGCTGCCCCGCTACAAGCTTCGGGAGTATGCGTGGGGAGACGCCATGTCTGGTCTCATCGTGGGCATCATCCTGGTGCCCCAGGCTATCGCCTACTGCCTGCTGGCCGGGGTAGACCCCATCTACGGCCTCTACACCTCCTTCTTTGCCAACATCATCTACTTCTTCATGGGGACCTCCAAGCACGTGTCAGTGGGCATCTTCAGCCTGATGTCCCTGATGGTGGGCCAGGTGGTGGACAGGGAGGTGTTCTTGGCCGGTTATGACCTGAATGAGGACGGGGCGTCGGCGGTTCTGAACGCTAGTCTGCTCGTTAACGGAACCGCAGGAGGCCTGAAGGGGGAAAAGGAGTATTACGCCATCAGCATCGCTGCCGCTGTGACCTTCCTGGCTGGCATCTACCAGGTACTCTCACTGTGTTTGAGGAGTTGTGTATGTGTGGATACATGGATGAAAGGATGGGATTTGCAGGTGGATGGATGGAGAAACAGAACTCTGAATGATGTACGACATGCAAACATGACCCCAAGCATCCCTGCCCCTCCCTGCTTAGGTGCTGATGGCGGTGTTCAGACTGGGCTTCGTCTCTGTCTTCCTCTCTGCCCCCATGTTGGACGGCTTCGCCACAGGGGCCTCCTTCACCATCCTGACCGTGCAGGCCAAGTACCTGCTGGGCCTCAAGATCCCCAGATACCAGGGCTACGGCACCGTGGTGGTCACCTGGATCAACATCTTCTCCAACATCCACCACACCAACCTCTGTGACCTCATCACCAGGTTAATACAGCTCCAAAAACGGAATGAAACAAGATTTTTAAAAAGCTGACACATTGGGAGCTCTGTGCTAACTCATGTTTCCTTCTTTGGTCCCCAGCGCCATCTGCATCTTTGTCCTGGTTGCCGGTAAGGAGCTGCAGGAACGCTACAAGGACCGTCTGAAGATCCCACTGCCCACGGAGTTGCTGGTGGTAGCGGGCGCCACCCTGGCCTCCCACTTCGGCGACCTGCATAGCCGCTATGACTCCAGCGTGTCGGGCTACATCCCCACAGGCTTCATCCCCCCCACGGTGCCCAACTTCGGCCTGATGCCCCGCGTGGCCCTGGACGCCATCCCGCTGGCCGTCATCAGCTTCGCCTTCACCGTCTCGCTCTCCGAGATGTTCGCCAAGAAGAACGGCTACACGGTGCGGCCCAACCAGGAGATGCTGGCCATCGGCTGCTGCAACATCATCCCCTCCTTCTTCCACTGCTTCACCACCAGTGCGGCGCTGGCTAAGACCATGGTGAAGGACTCCACGGGCTGCCAGACTCAGGTGTCGAGCCTGGTCAGCGCCCTGGTGGTCCTCCTGGTCCTCCTCTTCTTCGCGCCGTACTTCCATGCCCTGCAGAAGTGCGTCCTCGCCTGCATCATCATCGTCAGCCTCCGCGGCGCCCTCAGGAAGTTCCGAGACGTTCCCAGCAAGTGGCGGGCGAGCAAGACGGACGCCGTGGTCTGGCTGGTTACCATGGCGGCCTCCGCTCTGATCACCGTCGAGCTGGGGCTGCTGGTGGGTGTGGTCTTCTCCATGATCTGCGTCATCTTCCAGACCCAGAACCCCAAAGTGTCTCTGCTGGGCCAGGCCGGGACCTCGGGACTGTACGAGGACATTGCAGAGTACAAGGACTTGTCGGTGCCGTCCGGCGTCCGCATATTCCGTTTCCAGGCGCCGCTCTACTACGCCAACAAAGAAACCTTCCTAAAGTCCCTCTACAAGGCCGTGGGCCTGGAGCCCTTTGTGGAGTTGACACGCAGGCGCAAGGCCCAGAAGAAGAGCCTCCGGGCTGCCAAACAGTCTGCGGCCAGCAGGGGGGACAAGACCAACGGAGATGCGATAGTCGGGCTGGTGAACGCAGACTTGCTGTTCCACACCATTGTCTTAGACTGCTCCTCTGTCCCCTTCATCGACTCGGCCAGCATGGGCACTCTGAAGGCAGTGCTGAAGGAGTACCAGGAGGTGGATGTGAGAGTGTTGCTTGCAGCGTGTAACACCAATGTCATCGACACCCTGAGGAGAGGGTCCTACTTTGGGAAGAATGACAAGGACATAGACGGTTTGCTGTTCCACACGGTTCACTCTGCTGTTCTCTACGCCAGCGAGGTTGCCTGCACTGTTGACAAATCAGCAGGCGACACATGGCCAGGTGAGACAGCAGAGGACTCTGTGGTGTAGAGGAGGACAAGGGTGTACTTGACCAGAAGTGTGGTGAAGGAAAGAACGAGTCCTGGCAGAACTGGATTCAACATATAACATAGTTTTCTAAATGAGTTGTTTATCCAGACAGTGAGACATTCTTCTCGATACAAACCTTTGCCTCAGGGAAAAGATAATCAAATAATTTAAAGGTTTCTCAAATATTCTTAAGAAAGATGTCCCTCAAGGATAACCAGAACGTTCCATGCTCAAGGTGGAATCCTTTTTCCAAGTGTAGTTTCTTGAACTGATAGTATGTAATCAACAATGTATTGAATGTTAATCAAGGTAGTAAGGGAAGGTCGTTCAGGTGATGCCGATTCTGTGGTCTGCAGATGTATCGCCCTTATTCCACTCCTCTGGAAGAGGTTTGTATGTCAACGTAGTAATGTAGATCATCTTTATATGTTCTACAGGACTCTGTCTAGGGACCAGTCATATGGAATTATGCCAAAGTAGCATAGAAGAGATCAAAGGGGTTTGTTCTACTTTGCCCCCTAAGGCTGTAACATGCCAAACTGTTCACAAAAGAGCAATTGCCTTAATAGTTAGGCTACTTAAACTATGAGACGAACAACATATTGTGTGACTCGTCTGTCTGTAAAAAAATGCCAACAATCTGGAATAAGCATGACTGAAACCTCCCATAGTTGTACTGTTCGATAATGTTAAACTGGATTACATAACCAGGATTAAAAAAAAAATTGTTTATGTAATATCTGTGAAAAGATAGAGACTCGTTTTACAGTAAACCTGAATATTGTACAGCTTTCATGACTTTGATTTGTGTCAAGATTTTGGATCCTTTGGCATTAACTTACATTTGTAATCATTCTAATGTGTCAAGTAGTGTCACTTTATTGCTTTCTAGATAAAGGGGGAATGGGTGTGGTTGCACAATGTAACCGAGCAAAAAGTGACAGTTAGCATATTTGTTTTGTATCGATACACTATCGTCTGCTTTTATACATTACTGTAATGAAACCTTGGTTATTTGAAATTTGCAAAACTCATTTTTTGTCATTTTTATATTGTATGACAGAGCACAATACTTTATAAAGACGAGTATTTGGACAAATTGGTGTGATAAACTGCTCTCATCAACTTTACTCAGCTACATCTTAAATAGAACCAAGGTTGGAATCCATCCAGAGAGCGTTCCTGTTACGGCTGTTCCTGGACACAACGTAGGCCTACTTGCTAAGAATACAACAAAGGCATCTTCATATTTAAAGTTGCTTCAATAACTGTTAAAACTGTGCTAAATTCTGATAAAGGATACATGATGATTTAAATGGTAGCTCGCATTACTGTGTGTGCGACCTTTGATCAAATCGAATGGACTAGTCACGCATCAAGTGATACGATTATAACACATCAACGCTTTTTTACTTGATGAAACAACTCAACTCAAAATAACTAATAACTTCAGTCGTTAACATGTACATTTGCTCATTGTACAAATGTATACAAATGTAATGAAAATGTAGTTGAATAGAAAGTGTGTTCATGTTGTCCACCTGGTGGCAGTATAGCTAGTGCACAAGGGAGAGCAAACTGGAAGTGGCCCTTATTTTGTTGGCCACCGTACTATATGACCAAGCAACCAATCATAAAATCCCTGGCTGGCATACGAACCAGTTTAAAATTTCAACTGAGATCTCTTGTGTTTTGACTGGTGATCTTGCTTATCATCGAATTTTCCGTGACTATTGATTTCAAACAAAATATTCAAAATTGTCGGTATACTAGAATAGACCTACTATTTTTCTTAAAGGTCTGAGTTTGTATCTTCACTATGTCAACACGGAGGAGGTACGTTGTTGTTAGTTAACATTTTGCTTTGATTAGGAAATGCATTAGCTAGTAACATTAGGCGGTACTAGTAGTAGCTAGCGCTAACGGTAACTAGCGCTAACGGTAGCTTAGCTTACTGCTACTGCTTGGAATACAAACTTACACTGTAAACACCATCCAGCTGTATGTAGTTGTGGTTGACGTGTCGTACTCCTTTACAACCTTAGCGAAGCGCTGGCGTTCTCGCTGGTGACGGGCATCAACATGGCCATGGCGCGACTGGTGGATATATGGGACAGCATCGGCATCATGGAAGATAAACGAGTGCAAAGGATGGAGACAGTAAAGAAGCATATCGAGGTGAGAAGCATTGGTCTACGATGGGACATACTGCAGTCTAGGATTATCTCCTGGCTTGGAGAGGATTGTATGTCAGCCAGGTTCATGTTTCTGATGCTGTCTAGCCAGTTGTTAGGCTATCACTTACAGTATATTGCTGTCCTCCCCAGGACCTGCTGAAAAACATGATAGCTGAGGAGGAGTCTATGAAAAATCATTTGCGCAACAACATAGTTCACTTCCAGGAGGATCTGGAAACTCTGTGTCTGGAGCTAGCCTTGGAGCCCAACAAGGTGAGCAACATTACAGCTGCCTCTCTGCCTTACTTACGCATTAGTATACGGCTTTCACGGTGAAACGGAATCCTATTCCATGAAACAATTTTGCCAGTGGAGCCCTCCACTCTGTGCTCTCCCAGTGGCCTGCTGACAGCCTGATTACTTACTGTTGTCTAACTCCACCCTGTGTGCGGTTATCCACCTCTCCCCCCCTAACTCCGCCCCTGTGTGTGGTGCAGCCTCCAGAGGGCATGACGGTGCTGCAGATGGAGAAACACCTTCGTGTGGAGGTGGATGCTCTGAGGCGGGAGAAGGCTGAGCGCCTGTTAGAGAAGCAGCAGCTCGAGAAACAGGATAAAGACCTGTGTGTGGAGCTTTGTGCCACGCCGTACTACATCCCCACTGGAAGTATCCCCTCAACCACACAGCTGAAGGAGCTACAACAACACATAGCCACCCTCACCGAGGAAAAGGTAGGGGGTGTGTGTGTGTCTACGGACTGTGTGTCTGTGTGTGTGTGTAACCGGTGTGTTATTTCACAGTAGACTGTGTGTGTCTCTCCCTGTTGAGAGTGTGTGCATGTAACCCGCGTGTGTCCCTGCAGACCAAGCGCGTGGCGGTGTTTTCCGGCCTTCGTGATGACATCAGGAGGCTGATGGAGGAGATGGGCCATGAGCCTGAGACCAGCCTGGAGAGAGAGTCGGTCTGCAGCGACCAGGACATCTTCCTGCTCACACTCGACAACATCAACGCTCTCAAGCTGCTGCTCGCCAAGGTAGGGGGCCATACCACACCATAACCATAACACAACACCCTGGTGGAGGCTGCGACACAGCCTGGACCCACCTCTTAAAGACTGGGCTGGATGAAGTCTGGGCTTAAGGTTTCTCAAACATTGATTTTGTGACCTTATTGATTCCATGTATTTGCAAACGTATTTTTCAAATAACTGAAATTCCAGACACTTAGCTATGATGCTGTACCACAACACTGCACCATATGACAGCGCTCCAAAATGTAATAAGCCACCGCTATAATAAGAATAATAATATTGTCGTTTTACTATGTGTGTGTCCAGATTCAGGCTAAAAGGGATTCCCTGGTGGAAAGTGTGGAACAGCTGAAGGAGAGGACAGCCTGTCTGTGGAGCCGTCTGGATTGTTCCGAGGAGGACAGACAGAACTTCCTGGATAACGTCCATGGAACCCTGTCTGACCAGATGAAACAGGTGGGGGGAACCGTCCCGCCCGCCCAAACCCCAACACGCACGCTTCTCTCTCCCACCGGCACGCTGTAGTGACGGTGGCACTGTCTGTCTCCCTCTAGTGGCGCAGTGAGGAGGAGCGTCTGAGTGAGCAGCAGAAGAGCAGGCTGGAGGAGGTGGTGAGGAAGGTTCGGGAGCAGCTGCTCTCTCTCTGGGAGCTCTGCACCTTCAGCCCTCAGCAGAGAGAGGCTTTCAACACACACTTCTGCTGCAGTGAGTTACTGACACACACACACACACACACGTAGGCCTACGCTTCTCTCACTGTGACTAACACAGTCACCTGACGTGTCTGACCCCAGCCAGGCCTGTCTGACTCCAGCCTTTCTCTCCCGGTAGCCGTCTTCACAGAGGAGCTCCTGGCGGTGCACGATGCAGAGCTGCTGAAAGTGAAGTCGCACCACCAGCAGGCTCGCCCCCTGCTGGACACTCTGCACAAGTGGGAAAACACCTGGGCCCTCTACCAAGAATTTGAGGTAGCTGAGCCACTCACACACTCATTAACACGTTGTTATTATCATCATCATCATCACACATCATCACGTATACACAGAAGCACACAGTTTCCATTACAAAGAAAACACAGACCCACCTTTAGATGGAGCTCTTGGCTTGTTTTGTCTGGTCATGTTGGATCTAAGTATGGAGACCATGTGACCAGATGCACCAAACATTCCGCTAGCAGACATGTTGGGCAGAAAATCGAATGTTCTGGTTTTGCCCAAAATAAATGGCGCCCCGCTCCTCAGGGCTTAGATTTCCCTCTCGTTCATAGTAGACCATGTCACGGTGCTACCCTGCCAAGGAGGCTCATGTCAGCAGTGTAGAAACGCTTCTGAGAAGCACATAACATTTCTGCAGAGAAAACCCTGCCGACTGCATGTTTTAAGAGGGTGTATGTTGCTGAAATTGAAATGAACTGAAGTCTACTATTAGTATCGTGAGTTTTAAAGTTTTGGTTTTCGGACATGCATCCAGAATTCAGTTTTGGTTGCGACCCAGACTATTCATTTGGGTACATCATTAGCTTGAACCTTCATTCCCCCCCACCCCCATGTCTGTAGAAGAAGGCCAACGATCCCAGCCGCTTCTCCAACAGAGGAGGAGCCTTGCTGAAGGAGGCCAAGGAGAGGGTCAAGGTCCAGAAGATGCTGCCAAAGGTCTGTCTCTCCACCTCTCCTTCTCTTCTGGCCAACTCTCATCTCTGATGACATCACTCTCCCATCATCTCCCCAGCCTGTTGCAGCAGCAAATCAGAGCCAATTGGTTTGATGAAGGATGGGTGGGGGCAGTGTTACCTAATCAGCTTCCACTGTTCTCCTATTCAGACTAATGTCTTCCTCTCCTCCCTGCTTGGCTATGTTGACGCACACACACACACACACAAATGCATGTGCCGTGTTTACACACATTCTCTCTGTCTCTCTCTCTCAGTTGGAAGAGGAGCTGAGGTCAGGGGTAAAACTCTGGGAGCAGAGCCACGGAACTGACTTCCTGGTCTGGGGTCAGAAGGTCATGACCCACATCTCTAACCAATGGGAGGAGCACAAACAGCAGCGAGAGAGAGAAAAGAGTGAAAGGGTTGGTTATAGGATGCACACACCCACACATGCAGTGTGCACCCTCACACATCTAGGAGTTCTGTCAATGGACCTTCTCGTGATTACAGTGCAAGTTGTGTGTGTGTGTGTGTGCGTGTGTCCAGCAGCTGCAGTCGGCTAAGAAGGGGGATACGACTCAGTTCAAGACTCCTACCAAGAGACCCCACGGTGGTATGAGTGGCCCCACCCCCACCAAGATCAGGAAGGTACAGCCCCCTCTCTCTCCCCATGCTTCTAACCAATAAGCTACCCCCTCCCCCTGTTCCTAGCCAGTCGTCTGCTCCCTTCTGACTCCTAGCCAATCCGGGTTGTCTTTTCATCCAGACTCCCAGCCAATCCCGTGGTTCTGTCCAGATTCCGAACCAATCGTCAGTCCAGAGGACCAGTGGCTCTAGCGCCACCTTTATCAGCGTGTCCAGCAGCAAGCCACCTCCCTCCTCTACCAAGGTAACACACAATTGCAAGTGACCTTTTCTGCACAGGTTAGGTACTATTTAGCTGGATGACACTTTCTTGTGCGTGTCTTCAGCTGAAAGCCAGGCCCGTGGACGGCATCATCCATCGCCCCCCCCTGCTGGAGTGTAACAGCAGCCAGAACCCTGCGGTGGACACCAGCTACTCTGACTTCTCAGTAAGACCCTCCTCATCCACTAGTCTGGCTCCTCACTTCTCTCTCCCCCTACTTGTTTCTCTCTCTCTCTACACTCTATCCTGTATCTCTCTCTCTCTACACTCTATCCTGTTTCTCTCTCTCTCTACACTCTATCCTGTATCTCTCTCCCTCTACACTCTATCCTGTTTCTCTCTCTCTACACTCTATCCTGTATCTCTCTCCTCCCCCCCCCCCCACTTCCACTCTCTCCATCCTCAGTTTTTTCTCTCCCTGATATAGATGTTTTGTTCTCCAGTATGATCTGTCTAAGAAGTCCCACAGTGATCACATTTTCAACTCCACGACCAAAGACCTGTTCTGAGCGTCCGTGTCGCCACGCCGACGAGGCCGCATCACCGGAGGACCCACTAGGGACAGACAGCGCTTCAGCGACACCCTCCCAAACGATGCTGTCGTTATTTTACTATCACCACATACTTGTGTTTTAGATTAAAGAGCTCAACTCTAACGTTACTGCTGTCATCACTGATTTGTCAATTGTTATCAATAGAGTATTGTGGAACTGTACAGGGTAGTACAAGGTTCAACATTATTATTTCTTATATTGTCTGTAATACTTGTCAGTCCTTTATTCTTTTCTCTGATTACTTTCGAAGCTGAGTCTGTGTAAATATTGACAATGTTACACCCTATTCCATTGGCCAGTGATGTCTGTACTTTCATGCTTTTCTAATAAATCTGTATTTTACTATCTGACTGGACAGCTCATGGTGCACTTGGGTCACGGTGCATTTGGTTTAACGGCCCCACTTTCCTAGATCAAAGGTGTTCTTGTTTCAACAACTTACTGGAGAATTGGATCGGCGCTCGTCCGATCCACTCCACACACAAACGAGTTCCTGCTCTGCCTCCGCAGTCCCTGATTGGTTGGTCAACCTTGAGGCTGTGCTCATCTCGATGGCGACAGTGAGGAGGACGCTGCCCGGCGACGAGCACCTCACTGAGTGAGGGGTTCTGAGTGAGTTGAGCGTCAGTGAAAGGAGAGTGGTCGTGGAGGGCGGAGCCCTGCTTTGTATGGAGCTAATGGGGTCCCAACAACAACAACGACAGCTGGCTCGTTGAAGCGCTCTCGGACCGCCACTCGGACAGACACGGCGAAGGCTCCAGGGAGGTCAGCGGGCTTTCTAGGTGGCCGTGTGTCGGCACTGAGGGGGGTGCACACCCCCACAGCTGAGGGGGGGGGGGGGGGGGGGGGGGGGGGGGGGGGGGGGGAGGTGACGCAACACGCCACACATGGGAGGAGCCCTGGCACATCAGAAGCACACACACAGACGCTGGATATATCTGAAGGTAAACGTTTGTAAAAGTTACATATTTATTATCATCGCAAATGGTAAATCTAACGCCGTGCAGAAACGACTGTCTATAAAATGTTGTCACATAGTAACGAGACAATTCTGCTCCTCCTCTTTGAAGCTGGACATGTGCGAAATGATGAAATAAATTATAAAGTTGGGATATATGTGTTGCCTGGGGGTCCCACCAGTAGCCTGAGACATGTACCTAATCAGACAGGGACGGATGGACAATTGGGAGGATGTGTGATGTACACTTTCAGGTCACCAGCAGAGGGTGCAGTAGAAACAAAGAGCTCCAACCAAGTGGAGACCTCAGCCAGCCAGATATCTATGCCTGCCAGCCAATGAGATATCTATACCAGCCAGCCAACCAGTGAGATATCTATACCAGCCAGCCAGTGAGATATCTATGCCAGCCAGCCAACCAGTGAGATATACCAGCCAGCCAACCAGTGAGATATACCAGCCAGCCAGCGAGATGCCTGCCAGCTAGATGTCTAGACCAAACAAAACCAGATATCTAGACCAGCCCCACAGCTAGATAAATAGACCAGCCAGCCAGTTAGATATCTAAACCAGCCAGTTGAATGTCTGGCCTAGTGATCCCAGTGGTAAGTTCATTTTCAGGCTCCTGGACATTGTCTCCAACTCCAGTGTGTTTCTGCTCTGGAACGTTCAGTGGGTCAGTCCTCCGTCATAGCTCCATGCAACCAAGCTGTGGTCCTTACCAACCACACCTCAGTCTCATCATCACCATGGGAACACAGTGTGAGGGGAGCCTCTGCTGGTCCCTGGGCCTGAGGGCCATAAGTCAAGACATCCCCCGCCAAACACACCCATGCGCACACACACACTCGCTCCCCACACAGGTCCTGCTCCTTGGTGTCTGGGTACGCTCGCCACACAGGTCCTGCTCCTTGGTGTCTGGGTACGCTCGCCACACAGGTCCTGCTCCTTGGAGTCTGGGTACGCGGTGTGATGGCCTGGAAGAATGCAGAGAGAGCCGGCGACGTCGTCATCGCACACACTGACAACGAAGGTGATGACATCATGGAACTCCCTGGGAATCCAGGGACTCTGGTTCATTGGCCAGGATCCTGCTGCCATTATCACTGTAGCTGCGGTTTGGCAGGAATGACAGTCTGGAGAAAGGGAGAGAGAGAAAGATATAGAGAGGGAGAGAAAAAGATAGAAAGATAAATAGAGAGAGAGAGAGGAATGTAACAGTTAGGTTGTGTTGTGTTCTGCTCACAGCTGTGAAATGTCAACCCCTTAACTCCTTTATGAAGACAAAATATACATACAGGTCAAACCAAGGTTAGGATGAGATCAGCTACTTTACTGGGACTGACAGTCGCTTAAAGATGCTTATTGGTTGAAGCTGTTGCTGGAGGTATTCCACTCCAACTGAGTGATCAGAAGCCAGACTCCTGTACAGCCTAACACTGGAATATCACTTCATCTGCTTATCAGCAAACCAGAACAGACAAAGGTAATATAATGACACTTGCAGTGACATCACGTTTCTCCAGACACAGGATTGGCTCCCTGGTGGACAGAGAGCCAAAGAGAAATGTAACGATGGAAGTCCTCAGATAGCCCTGGAGCAGTTCTGGTTATAAATGACTGTTTTGTTTTCGATTATAAATCATGTGAGAGTTGTTTGTTTTAAATCCCGAGTGTGTGTGCGTGTGTGTGAGTGAATGAGTGTGTGTGTGTGTGTGTGTGTGGGTTGGCTTAGTAGGGTCCAGGTACAGTTAGGCTCCTGAGATGAAGAGGATAAGAAAGACTTTGGACTCTGGTTGTATTGGGTCCAACACACACTCACACATATACTTAGAAGCACATATACACACAATTTGCATGCTCAAATACAATTCAGGGGGGGGGATTCCATGTTTGTTGTCGGTCTCCCTGTCTCCCAACCTCTCAACCTCCCAGCCTTCATCAGCCCCTCAGTGAACTAGTCTTTCAGCCTCCCAGCTGCCCAGCTTCCCAACATTCAGCCATCAGCAACCTCTCAGCCCCCCACCCTCAGCCTCCATTAGCCTCTCAGCCTTCCAGACCATACCCTAACCTTCATCCTAATCCAGTGGTTTCAGATAAACCTGGGGGCAGATCCTGTATCAGATAGTAGATGTTTAGTTTCATAACATGTGGCGCTATGTCTCCTTAGTCTTCCTGTCCCTTTGTCTACTTCCTGTCACCTCCGGGCCATGGGCAGCGCTGCCTGCTCTGGGTTCAGGCAGTCACAGCAGGGACAAGTCACCATGGATACTCCCACGGAGAGATTATTGGAAAGTTTTAGGTTCCCATGGTCACCCCTGACCCCTGTAGAATGCTCCCCAACATTGCTTCCTCTTTTAGAAGAGAGAGAAAAAGATAGAGACACAAAGAGCAAAAGAGCAAAGGGAGAAAGAAAGGGAGAGAGAGAGAGACAGAAGGAACTACCCTGGCTCCCATAACTGCCATCATCATCATCATTCTCATCATCACTAATTCACAAGAGACAGACTGAGTTCACCATGTTATATTCTAATACAGTGTTTCCCAACCAGAGTGGCACCCTAGGGTGCCGTCTGACGAGAGCAGGGGTTCCGTGTAAAAGTCCTTCAACGATTTGTCCTTGCAGCTGGATGAGCCGATTGACATTCCTCAGCTCCTGGCAAATGTTCGATTCGTAGATGGCGACAGCATTAGAGAAAACCTTTTTATTTTGTCAATCAATGCCTGACAAAACAACGGGAGAGGAAATATATCGTGTGACAACAGAGTATCTTGAACAGGGGGGATTGGCCACAACATTTAGAAACTTTTCTAAGGGTGCCATGACTGAAAAAAGGTTGGGAAACACTGTTCTAACAAACCTTCCACCTCTGGTGTGTGTGTGTGTGTGTGTGCGCTCATTCAGTGAGCGTGCGTGTGTCAGTCTTCATCTGGTCTCCAGATCACTGTCACTTAATACGACATGAAACAAGTGAAGCAGCAGCATCAGACGAGGCTTGGGCCATGACCCTGCGGAGATGTTTGTGTGTTTTTCATTTCAGAGTAATAGTTGCCGTGGAACACAGCAGAAGCTGGCCTTAGCTGTTCCTCAAGGGAACCCTGAGCACACAGAGCACCAGATAGCAAAGATTAACCAGAGATGTTCCCACAGGAAGGATTAGCGGGGGACATTTATCCCTAGGAACCCGACGACAGACTGAAATATCTTGAGAATAGATCCAAGCATTAAGTTGATGTTTTGGTTTTAGGAAGTGTGTGTGGTGCATGTGCTGTGCGGTAGACTGTGTGTATCTGTTAGGGTATATGTGTTGGATGCCCGTGACGTTTGAATGCAAGTGAGATGTGATCTCTTCGGTGTCCTCTGTGAGACCTCCTGCTAGGCTGGTGACCAGACAGATGATCACCCAGGCCCGACACTCACAAACACACACGTGCATAATATACATAGACCTTACTTCTAAAGCCTGAGAAACCCCCATCCTGCACGTCTGTAACAACACCCTACACTGATGGATAGTCCTCTGGATATTTAATGAGCTAATTGGATGTTTGGTTTACTTCTTGATTTCCTGGGACACTTCCAATCATGGTCAAGCCCTAATGTTCTCCTGCCAGAGATTGATCGGGCCTGGACAGCCAGCCAAAGAGGAGCCAAACCAGAATCAATCACAACACGTCCTCAGGACATCAGCATGTCAACACATTTTGACCTGGTTGATACAATTCTTGTTTAACATCAAATAGAGCGGGAGACTGCCAAGTCCGGCAGAATGCGAGAGGTTTATTTTGCCCCTGGGAACAAATGCATCTCATATCTGCAGCTCTCTCAAAGACCAGCTTGACTAGAGGTAGAAATACCCGCACAGAAATAGATACACAGACACCAAAATACATAAAAACAGAGAGAGACATACATGGAGATATAGACAGACAGAGAGAGAGAGAGAGAGAGAGAGAGAGAGAGAGAGAGGGAGAGAGAGAGAGGGGTTATCAGGGAGAGAGGGAGCAAGGGAAGGAAGGACAGCAAAAGGAAGAGAGGAGTGAGAGAGGACTAGATACAGGGAGGGTAGACAGAGAGTGCAGACAGAAGAGGGCTAGACAGAAGGAGTAGACAAGAGCCAGAGCACAGCCACTTTGAGATGTTGATCAAACCCCCCCAGTGGAGTCTTCAGACCCTCATATGTCTCAGCGAGATGACGACTGGCAGCCTGTGACGCAGAGGTTTGGGGTTCAAATCCTGCCGGGGGCCGAACATAAATATGACTTAAACAAAGGGCTGTTATGATACACAGATAAAACAACCTTATTAAATACTGTCTGTTTGAATCGGCCAGGTTTGTAAGAAAGGAGGCCCAGGGCATGGAAACACAGCAGAGTATACAGCTACAACACTATGGACACACGCACCACGCATTACGAAGCAGTCAGTGTGAGTGTGTGTGTGTGTGTGAGTGTGTGCAGTAGAAGATCCGATGTCAACACCAGTGCCATTGTCAGTTATCCTAACTCCCCTGTGCTCGGACTAACGTAATATACACTTACTGTGTTAGTACGGATATAAATATCCTCTGAATTCATCTACCCTACACAGTGTTTTCATATACTCACTATTAAGAAAATACTGTGTATAAATATACTGTGAACTACCAGACTCAGTCTGGCCGACACGCCACCTTCTTTTCGTCTCAAACTTTTGTTTTGATAAAAGAACTGAACCGCAGTTCATAAAAGCCAGCCTACTACTTGATCTCTGTCTTCATTGATGTTGGAACAACCATTCCTGAGTTCTGATTGTTTCCAAGATCTGGGAGCAGATATGAGGGGCCAGAGCAGTGTTCTGGTTCTGGTTGAGGGTTCTGACCCAGGGTGGGCCCTAGGACGATGTTCTGCTGTGGGGACGGTGGTTGCTACGGATGGCTGAAGAGAGAGATAGCTGTGGCACTCTGGAACAGTCACACATTGTCGTGTCACTGACTGTCTTGAGACAGACTGTTCTGTCTGACATGGTCCTGTTACAGAGAGTCCTGTTACAGCCTGCCCTATGTCAGAGAGCCCCCTCGTGGGCTTGTTAGTTTGTTGTTGTAAACAACTATGTAAATAAACAGCAGACAAACAACCACAGCAAGAGAGGAAGGTGCAGCGGGGTTTCTGGTGACATTTAAAAGCAACCGTTATTGGGGAGACATTCACTGTAATCGGATTAGTGCTGCTGGCTGAAGCACACACACAGAACTCACGTATACAGACAGGCAGCCAGGTAGGCAGGCATATAGACAGACAGACAGACAGACAGACAGACAGACAGACAGACACACAGACAGACGGACAGACAGAAAGACAGGAAGGCAGGCAGCCAGGTAGACAGACAGGCATATAGACAGACACACAGATATAATGTCTCCTCTGTTGCTCCTCCATTACGAGAGGCTACAATCCTGACCTGTAGCTGTGCTCCCCCACCCCCTGTCTGTCTGTCCTGGAGGGGCATGTGTTCCAGGGTCCCTACAGGCTGTCCTGCTACCTGGAAGCAGGTGCTGCACAGGCTGCCCCCCCCCGGGCCTAGGATCTCTGATGGTCACGTTGAGTTCAGCCCCACCTCCTCACTGCAGACCCAACGCTGCTGGAGTCCCTCCCCCCTCAGACCTTCTCTACGGACGGCCTCCCTGTCCTCCACCTTAAACACACACACACACGTGTGTGCACCCAAACACCCATGCACCCCCGCACACCCGTAGCACTTACAAAGGGCACACGCAAGCACTTGCCCATACACACCCACACAGGGCTGATGGGTGAGAGGAGAGCGGTAAAGCTCCCTCAGTAGCACATGCTGGTGAGGGTGATGGTTCTCTGTGCCAGCAGCTCAGCACAGCTTGAGCCCATGCCCTGTGGACCCACTGGACCCCCCAACTGGCCGTCTGGACTGCATTGTTCCCAACCAAAGTAGCAACAACGACATCAGCAACAACAGAATTCACAACGTTGCCGAAATAAATGGGCTGCCCACTCTCACACGTTTCCCCAAACTTTCAATCCACACTTTTGTTCCCACATTGAAAGCTGCTTTGAGAGCAAAATAAAGGCTAAGCTAAGGCAGAGAGAAATGTTTTCCTATAGCACACAATGACTCAGCACAGACAATGGGATTAGAGGTGGTTGTGAGGTCATTAATTCATACTAACATCCCTCACCAGAGCTTCTGGATACAGCTTTACATCCTGGAACCAAGCAATCAGACAGCCTGGTCAAGCCCTGGACGCCCTGGACCTACTGAATCAACAGCAGACAGCCGTAGAGCGATGAAGAGCCCATTTGAAAATGTTTATAAATAGTTACAACTGTGTCTCTGCATAAGGACTGAACTCAGAGGCGATGCCTGCGTGCCTCTAGATGGGAAGAGATCAGCTCAGAGCCAGGGATGTTAGCGTGCAGAGCTAATTCTCCACAATCTGGTCATTATTATTATTCAACCAGAAGACAAAGATTAGCCTCCAAGCTACTGTGTAGCCACCAGCCTCACCAACCGCCTCAGCTTGGTGTGTGTGTGGTGTGTGTGTGTGTATCTGGTCTTGTTTAACTACCCTTGCGGGATCCATAAGTCCCCACAACGATAGTCATCTATGAAAAATGGACCTTGTGGGAACATTTTTTTGGACCCCACAACTTTAAGTGGGATTTTAGGTTTAGATTTGAATTAGTGTTCGGGTTAGAATTACAAAAGGGTTATGGTTATGGTTAGAGGTCAGGGATTGCATGATTTTGAATGGGAGCGAAAGTCAGAAGTCAGTCCTCACTATGATAGTAAAACAAACCTGTGTGTGTGTGTGTGCTGCGACTGTCATAAGTAAGAACACTCCACAGAGATTCCGGTGTGATTTTGAGCAGCTACTATTTTAGTGACAGTAATGTGATTTTGAGGATCTGCTCTATGTCTCAGACGAGGTTTAACGACTGATGTTAAGGCTGCTAATAATACTGTTTGTTTTTCAGCTTCCTGCATCACACCCTCGACCGTCTAACCACTCTGGAGAACACAGACGTACAGCCCTACAAGAAAGGTTCTTTTCCAGTGAGCAGCGTTAAAGAGAACCACATGGCCAAGCTGGAGACTCATAACATGTATGGAACAAAGTCATAATCATTAAATGTGAAAAACCCCAAACAACATGAAACAAAGAGAGTCAGCCAGCAGTCACACCCAGGGGAAAACTGTGGACTAGAACACACTGGTAGAACCCAAGAGACACTAGAACCCAGGACATTACACACTGGGAACTAGGCCTTGACTATAATCCTTGATTCTAAAACTTGGAAACTAGCTAGGCCATGACTCAAACCCTGCCAGAACAACATCTATGTATTCATCTATGGCATTTTTTGAACCGAGAACCTCATCTTGAGACTAGAACCTTGTTTAGAAATCAAAGCACTATAAGGAAGGGTGTCCATAACCATGTGCAGCTCCACTCTTCTCCAGCTCTCCAGATAGATAAACATCTCTGACACGAGCAGGCCCCTGCATCCATCTCTTACAGGAACCAGACAGACAGAAACATACAGAGAGGTGTTCATGAATCAACACTGATCGATGCTCCACATTCTACCATTGTACACACACACACACACGCAGTAAAACGTACATATTCATTTGCATATACATGCACACACACACATGCATGAGCACACGCGAATACACACACGCACACACGCGCACACATGCAGAGACACTGTGTCTGCAGCTGCACTCAGCAGCCTCACAGCCAAACAGGGGATGGAAAGTATAGTGTTGTATAGTGTAAACCTTCCTAAGGACTCGCGTCCATCATGATAACCTCCCTGGCAGCACCATGGCCGGCTCTCTAGACCCCCCCCTCCCTCCTCCTCCACCCCACCATCCCTACCCTTCACTACACCCACCCCCCCTCCCCCCGCCCCCCCACCGTGCAATAACTTACCCACCCCTCCCTCCATACCATCCTCCTGAAATCACCGTGGCTGACTTAAACCCCCAACCCCCCCCCCCCCCATCCCCCACCCACTTCGCAGGCTCATGCAGCGCGGGTGGAGGGCTGACATGCACACGTCCTGTACAGTACATCTGGGCTTCAGACTTGGATCAGGACTATTGCTATAAGGACCTTATCCCTGGGGCGGCACACACATGCTCGGTGGAGTGGAGTGGGGTGGGGGGGGGGGGTGTATGGGTGCACTGGAGTAGGGTTCTCTGCTTAAACTGGATCAGGATCAGACGTTTAACTGGATCAGGTTCTCTTAAGGGACATGGTCATGCTGAGGTTCTCTGTGGACGAGCGACAATAACCTGGTTTCCTGGTTTTCCTAACACCCAGACAAGGCCAGCCTCTTCCTCTGTGCAGAGTAAGGCCTCATTAAGACACACCAGGGATTCTGGAGGTGGGCTGGATTTAGACAGGAAGAGCTCAATGCAACCCATGTGTTGATCCCCTCCGAGTTATGGCTGTCTAAGCAAGCTAAATAAAAGGTACATCCGACACTGCTGGAAATGAATCGAGCTCAGCCCTGGGTGGAGTTAGGGCCAGGTCTGAGCTCACTCCTAGGTGGAGGTAGAGTCTTACCTGAGAGAGGTGCCGTTGACGGAGTGGTGGCAGGGCCGGGTGGGCCTGTAGCTGCCTTGGCGTGCGTAGCGCTCGTCCCCACAGCACAGGATGAGCAGGAAGGCCCGTCTGAAGGCGCGGTTCAGGAAGGCGTACAGGAAGGGGTTGAGCCCGGAGTTGATGTAGCCCAACCACAGCCAGGCCGTCCACACCTGCCACGGCACGCTGTACCGGACAAACGGGTCCACCACGTTGGTGACGAAGAACGGCGCCCAGCACAGGCAGAAACATCCCATAATAACAGCCAGCGTCTTGGCCGCTTTGGTCTCCACGCGCATGCGGCTCGACGATGGTTGTTCGCCGGCGCCCGCGGGGCTGGGGTAGTGCTTGGGGGCGGAGCCCGCGCGCTGGAGGGTGCCTATCTGGCGGGCGTGGCCCATGGCGGTGACGTAGATGCGCTGGTAGGCCAGGACCATGAGGCCGAGCGGCACGTAGAAGGCCACGGCGGAGCAGACCAGCGCATAGGGACGGTTCACCATGAACACACAGCTGGTGCTGTTGCTGCCCGCAGCGGGGTGTCGCTCCTGGATCTGGGGAGGGACGGGCGTGGAGACGTACAGGTTACACATGGACACGTCCACACACACGTTCACACAGAGAAGCTGTTGGGACTGGATCCAGGATTCGGAGGATTCAAAGCCACTTGGCGTGGCAAGCACCGAACCCTGACTCGACAACTACACCTCATGGAACCAACAGCTGCAAGTTGTAGTAGATAACAGCTGCAGGGGCAGACTGCTTGGGGCTGGGTTTGGGGTGAAGGGTGGTGTGGAGGGCTGGAGGCTGGAGGACTGAGGTTGGAGGGTGGGGGGCTGGTGGTTAAAGGCTTGTAAACCGAGGTTGGGAATGTTGGTGTGGGTATGGAGGCTACAGGGTGCGATGCAAGGCTGGAGCCTGGGATCTGGGGTCTGGGGTTGGGGGTGGATGTGTGCTGCTGGAGGGTGGGATGGGAAGATTGGGGCTGGCTAGTACTCCTATCATGGAGCCATTGTCAACAGTCATCAGTTCAGGCAACACTGGAGGGAGTGAACTAGAGCTGTGCATGGGAGATTATGTGTATGTGTGTGCGTATTGGTGTGGTGTGTATGGGTGTATGGTGTGTGTAAGCGAGCTATCTTGCCCTGGAGAATTGGAGGTATTTGTGAGCTCAGGAGGGTGGGCTCTGCTCCAGGCCAGCCTCGCCGACCTCCTCCGTGATCTCCCTTCCTTCCTTCACAACAGCACGTCTCTCTGGGGGAGACCAGCGCACAGAACCCCGGCACATTGCCTCCTTCAAGAGCAGTGTTATTCAAAAAGATACGCAATCGAGATTTCTGTTTTTTATCCGGGGTTGGCTTGCTGACATTCCTGTCAGAATGTTTGACCACTGACGAAACAGCACACTCTCCAGAACTTGGAGTGGTTCCATGTTGCATCTGGCCCTATGCTCAGGAAGGACGGAGGCCTTCAGAATGGTGGGGTCGACAGATCAGGGTTCCCAACTTGGCAACACTGTTTGTGGAGACCTACCCATTTGCAAACCTGGCAACCCTATCCTGGAGAGCTACCCATCTGTAAACCTAGCACCCATGTTCCTGGAGAGCTACCCATCTGTAAACCTAGCACCCATGTTCCTGGAGAGCTACCTTTCTACAAACATGTCTCTCCAAAAACTGGGTGGGGCAGATTCTGCTTTTCCTTACTGCTGACTTGAACATTGAACTTCAATAAATGTCAAGGCCCTTAGTCCAATATCTGACTAACCCTGCTCTGACAGGCTCATGACCAGGCTGACTTGATCTCAAATCCTCTGTTGCAGAACACGGCTTCACTCACATTAAACTTTGTTAAAATATGTTAATCTGAGATTAACTTCATAATATTGAATACAAGTTCACTTTCTTTTATTTAAGGGTTAGAGAGACTCACAATGTCCTCAATGCCAATAGTGTTCCAGCTTTGCATTATGGGTAGAAAAGAGATGAAGATGGGGATGAACCAGCAGCCTCCCAGCATCAGCGCCACCCTGACGGGAGTCATCTTGTGGCGGTACACCAGCGGCTGGCAGCAGATGGCATAGTACCTAGAAATAGATATAGATAGATAGCCAGCCAGATCAATAAAAACTACGTAGGTAAATAGACAGACATGTTGACAGACAGAGTTGAGAGATAGACATTCTATTTTCTCTTATTCTATTCTCTATTATCCACCCGTACCGGTCCAGGGCGATGCAGCAGAGGTGCAGAATGGAGGCCGTAGTGAGCAGTACGTCCAGAGACGTCCTGACCAGACAGAAGAGCTCCCCGTAGATCCACACCCCCGTGGTCAACTCCACGGCCGCCAACGGCATCACCAGCAGAGCCACCAGCAGGTCGGCAAACGCCAGAGACACAATGAAGTAGTTGGTTTTCTTCTTCCTGTAGTCGAAGGAGGTCAGGGGTCAAGGGGTGAATGGGTTCACCCAAGAAGGACCTTACTGGGATGTTGCACTCTAAATGTAAATTTGGTTAGTCTCTCAGCATCCCAGCCCCACGTGCTCAAAGCAGCAGCAGAAATGAATCCTTACATATAAGCATGTAAACAGTGGCAATCCTCAATCCATCCTGGTGCTCGTGCCCCCCTGCCCTGCACGTTTTAGATGTGGTCACATGAATGGGTCATTATCAAGCTCAGCAGAAGCCTGATAACGACCCATTCATTTGAATCAGGTGTGTGGGAGCAGGGAAATGTCTAAAACATGCAGGGCAGGTGGGGCACGAGGACCAGGATTGAACATAACAGATTTAGATGGAAGTACTGCTGCCATGGTGGGACCTTAGTACAAGTCGCATGGCCATGGCCTTCCTGCACACCATCCACCTGACAGGAAGTGACCCATTTATGCAGCTGTCAATCACTCCTGCCCCACTTCAACTGAAATCAGTCCAGTTCTTTTATCTGGAACGAGCTTTCATGTTTTATCACAGATAAAGTGTGACAGAAGGACTAGATGTTGAGGTCCCGGGACCAATGCACACCCTAGTGACCACCAACCTGGCAGACCGACAGGCAAACTCACCAACAGACAGGCCAACTGGCATGTACAATAGGACAGAAACAGAGGACAAATCGATGGTGCTACATTTCTACAGACATGTTCATGTGACAGTGGATATCAATCTAATCACATTTTGTATCTGTTGCTCAGTTTCCAGCCAGTCAGGAAGTAAACAGGGAGTCAATGCGTGCTAACAGGATGTGAGGTGGCATACCGCAGGTGCCTGTCCTTGCAGAGTGCCACCATCACTAGCAGGTTCCCCAAGACAGTCATGATAATGATGACGGTGAGGAAGACGGTAAGGATAGCCATCTCCACGGTGACCACTGTGTGTTCAGGAGCGGGAACATCATCTACTGAACTGCAGGAGTGAGAGCAGATAAGACTCTATCTCAATTCAGAAATCCTTTTTATGCTTCCTGAATTAGCAATGTGTAACTTATATACTGTATGTCTATACATGCACTGTCACTAATGAAATTCTGAATTTCCGTTAACTGCACTGTCAGTCTTTCGTTTTTATATGGATAAGAGCGTCTGCTAAATGACTAAATGTAAATGTATATCCACAACTGTGTGCTGTATGATTATAAGCATTGATTGATTTATTGATGACATGAATACAGCATGGACACCGTTTGAATCTCCTTGGTGATAGTGATCTTACTGTAGCGCTGGGTGAGATGTTGTGTCCATCACTGTTCACCTGCATGGAGATCAAGGGGGCAGAGGCCTCCTCAGCCCTCACTGTGGCCCTGCAAACACACACACACACACACACTCGTACAGTCAGAAACTAACCTGACAGGTGTTTTACATTCCTCTAACTGTGGGGGGATACAGGCAGGTAGACAGGTGTTAGACCGATACATTTACAGGTCTTAGACCGCTAGGTCGAGAGGTGTTAGATAGATTTCCAGGTCTTAGATAAGCGTGAGACGGCTGGGTAGACAGGGAGTTAGACGAGAGGGAGACTGGTAGGTAGATAATCACATCAAGCCTGCTTTATCTTCGACGATATGTGGGTTTTTATAAAGCTGTTGTGTCAGCACACACATCTATGCCAGACAGTCACCTGACTGTCTCCTCTACAGAATGCCAAACATTCTTTCCCGAGAACAGCTTCTTTAAAGCAGATGGACGATAAGAAGGACAGTAGAGTGGATGAAAGAAAGGGAAAGGAGGGAAGAAACATAGGATGATTCTCACTCGGTCACTCTTCTTCTTCTCACGGGCCTCTCTCGTGTGACATGAATCTCATGTCATATGTATGGCACATTAAAATGGTGTCAGAACACATTCTTTCTGAGAGGAAGGCTGTGGGACAGGGCTGAACTGACAGCTTGGGTGCTTCTGTGTATAATAGAACACAGCAGGGGCAGAATCAGCTCCAGACGCCAGACCCTCTGGACTATCACCCACAGTCCTTCCTCCCTTCCCAAGCAGCCAGCCTCCACAACACACACACAAACACCCACATGTACATGTCCAAATGCACACAATCACAAACGCACATCCTTGCACAACTCAACAGACACACTTGGACACACAAATAACTTCTGAACAAATAGTGCCCACATATCCAGTGGTATGAGACAATATTTGCCTAATCTGAACTTCAACGGCAGAGAGAAGCAGAGAAACGTTTCAGACAGGTTGCTATTTCCTTTGATGTTTGGCCAGTGAGGTCGATGTTTTCACAGCTCTGAATTTACACTTCTCATCTGTCTGACAAGTAGAGGAGGCACACAGAGCCTACTCACTGACGAGATAGACAGTACAGAGGAGGAGTGGAGAGGAGAGGAGAGGAGAGGAGAGGAGAGGAGAGGAGGGGAGGGGAGGGGAGGGGAGAGGAGAGGAGAGGAGGGGAGGGGAGGGGAGGGGAGGGGAGGGGAGGGGAGGGGAGGGGAGGGGAGGGGAGGGGAGGGGAGGGGAGGGGAGGGGAGGGGAGGGGAGGGGAGGGGAGGGGAGAAGAGGAGAAGAGGGGAGGGGAGTTTGGAATATTTTGTCTTAGTGAGGCCAGAACCCACCTTGCAGCTGCAGTTTAAATCATAAGGGTGAGTAAATACCATACAAGAGGACAGAGTAAGGGAGGGGATGGAAGGAGGAAGACAGGGAGAGGTGGGGAAGATAGAGGTGGAGTGTAGGGTAGGGTATAGGGGCCAGGGGGGAGTGAGCCCTATAGAGGAGTAACTGCCCTCACAACAACATGGCTGCTGTTTTCATTCCTGATACTTGAAGCAAGCGAGAAGAACCAGAGACAAACACTACCAGCTGTCTCTGTTCATCAGAGTCCAGCTCAGAGCAGCCAGTAGGTCCTCATCCTCACACTCCAACAAGCCTGCACCCAACTGCAGCACTGGCTCTGCCCAAGCATTCTGGGTAGGACAGACACGTCTCTTTGCATCACAGACCCGACCAGATGATCACCACTGAACAGACGATTATGAGGGTGGGATTTGTTCTGTCTGGAAACTGTGTGTCAGAGCTGCTCCTTTCTCTGCCTAGCTTTCGGGAAGCAAGGCATGCTGGGTACTGCTGTGGCCCTCGCCACTGGCTACAACCTGTGATTGAGTTCATTTGAATCGTCGGAAGACTCCGAAAAGCACTAGACCATGTCAAGATGTCATGATGTCATAAAAGCGGACTACGAATAATTAATACATAGAGGAGGAGAGAGGAGGGGGCAGCTGATCTACAAATCTAAAGGTTTGCAGTTCCAGGCATTCACAGAAACACACACATGCCACACAAAGGTACACAACACCAAAGAAAAACACACACCACACAGAAAAACACATAGGGCATTGTGTCTGACCAGCAGTTGTAGATTAAGCTTAATTAAGAAATGGGTATGAATACACACACTCAAACAGTGTGACCTTTTGCACAGGAGAACAGTCCGTTATGACAGGTTGGGGGAATTTACAGTTAAGATTGTTAAAATGTTGTGAATGTTCTGTCTTAGGAGAAATGTTCAAGTCCAAAACCCAGAAGCAGAGTGCTGTCCAGGCCCAGCCCGACAGACATCACTCTAACCCAAACTGACAATGCCAGGAGGAAGCAATAGGAGAAATTGCATAATTGTAAAGTTTGCTTAAGCACCAATCAGACACGGGCTTCCTGTCAAGATTGTGTCCAGCAGCCTTCACTCTGAAGCAGGGTGAAATAGAACTGGTCAGCCGGCCGCAGACACCTGATTAAACCCCACTATGACCCAAGGCCAAAACCACCTGGAAAACTGCTCTCAAATACTGGAGGAGCTCTCAAAATGAATTGAACACTAGCAGTGAGATGACCGGAGGTAAGACCCCCCCCCCCCCCTCCCCTTCTCCTTCAGTGTGTGTGTGTGTGTGTGTGTGTGTGTGTGTGTGTGTGTGTGTGTGTGTGTGTGCGTGTGTGTGTGTGTGTGGAGGGGGGGCCTAGGGAGCAACTTTCACTAACTTCATGGTCACGACAGACTATTCCATGTGGTCAGGGAGAGTTTCCCCAGCTCCACGCATGACTAGCCCAGGATGGCCCTCACGGCTCCGGAGCACATTATGAGATGTGACCGGCTCTGTGGTGAGAAGCCAGGCTCTGGGCCAGGCTCTGGGCCAGACTCGGACTGGTGGGCAGGCACAGCGAGGAAGGGTAGAAAAGAAGACAGCCTTCGATTAGGAAGGAATTGTGCAAGCACACACACACACAAAGACACACTCGCACACGCACAAACACACTCTGACACACACACACTCTGACACACACAAACACTGTAATACATGCTCCAGCTAGTCATCATGGGAATGGTCTGCTCTTTATTATCTTTCTCCACTTCCATCTGCCCTAACCCACAGAATAATTGCCCCTGCTGTCAGAATAACTGCCCCAGGCCACAGACTAACTGCCCTGGCCCACAGAAA
The DNA here is from genome assembly GCF_021917145.1 of Hypomesus transpacificus. NCBI lineage: Eukaryota > Metazoa > Chordata > Actinopteri > Osmeriformes > Osmeridae > Hypomesus > Hypomesus transpacificus. The sequence continues at coordinate 6,489,893 of NC_061081.1, read as the reverse complement.
AACCACCCCGGCACACAGCATAACTGCCCCAGCTGACAGAATAATTGCCCCAGTCCACAGAATCACTGCCCCAGCACACAGCATAACTGCCCCAGCCCGCGAAAAATGAGCAGTAGAGTGTCTGTCTGGGAGTGCGTCCCCAGATTATGTATGTGTGTCTTTTTTGTGTTGTGTCACCACCTATCATCTGTATCCTAAACACACTCTGATCTGGCCGGCAGCAGGGCAGCTTGTGTTTAGATTATAAACACCCCCCCCCCCCCCCGCCCCCCTCCAGACACACACGCACACACGCACTTCATTCATACACACACACACTCGCACTTTGCACACACACATAGAAGTATCAAAAATATGTATAATCTCATGAAACCCCTTGCACAATGAATGTGCACGTGCGTGCACGTGCGTTGCTGCTATATTTGTGTAAAAGAGAAAGAGAAAGAGAGAGCCAACATGTTTGTACTGTCCATGATAAACCTAATATTTACTCACTGATGAAGTTAACAACGAAGAAAGGAATTTACAGAAACAATATGATGTCAGAAACTTCAGCATTAAAATATTTCATATAACAGCTACATACATGAGCGTAAAAAACAAAGTTAACTACAAGTTCAAGACAGTTTATAAACGAGATTTCTCCTATTATTGCCACACGAAGGTATCTGACCCTGTCTAATAAACTTTCCTTACCTGAGAGCGCTCTGCCTCCGTGCTCCGGTTCGAGCGGCGCCTCGGGTTGCTATGGACTCTCATATTCCGTCTGAATCTTGTCACTGATATCTAACGTCCAGTCAGGTGCGCTCAGTGCCATAGGGGTTACGGTGCCATAGTGCGCGGGGCAAGGAGTGTGACAGAAGAACGGCAGGCAGCCTGGCCGAGTGTTAAGTTGTAGTGGGGAGTTTCCGTGGCGCACGGTAGGAGGGATGGATGGACTGCCGCCCCCGAGCCCCACTCTAAAGAGCAGGAACTTGTGGGCAACACCGCCCCCGTGTTGCCGCAACGCGGAAGTGCAATGCCTTTATTGTACTCATATTGGCGTTATCATTGTAATACATCAAGCGCTTTTAGGTTTGGAGGTAGGCTATGACCAGACTGGGCTCCAGAACAAATTAAATGGGGGGGCATTTTTTTCACAAGGGGGGCATGCATTTACAAAGCATGTATGAGAGTCAAAATAAGAGCAGACCTGCGTATTCTGCAGGAAAGTGTAGCCATCTTGATATTTAATTTATCGCCAATACCAGTATTTCTTATTAACAAAATCATTTTTTGAAGGGGCACAGCATTCCATTTGGGGGGGCATTGGAGCCGACCCTGGCTATGACCTAGTCAACTAGCGTAGGCCTCACAATCATACTAGTTATCTTACGTCTCTGGCATATTCTCCAGACAGTATTAAATAGTAATATGTTTAGACTCAAATTGTGTGTTCGAATAATAGATTAAAGAGCGGCCTCGGGGAGAACAGAAGCAGACTAACACTGTCTTTTTGTTTGAATGGCTCAAGCAGTGATCACAGGAATTTGGGTACATTCTTCCAGCAACACTCAGGCTGTGGTAACTCCACCCTTGCTGGCAGTCTGCCTGGTGCTATGCTGGACCCGGGAGGAGAGGGGTCCGGTGCCGACGGCCAGAGGCTGCACTTTTTACGAGTCCAGGAAGCATACGGTTGCCATCGAGATAACGCAATGACACAGCAGTAATGAGATATATCGGTGCCCTAATGTCCACGTCTAACAGCCTATATGATCTTTTAGACAAGGAAGTAGGCTTGAATTAACGCATTAGACACTCTTTCTGTTTGCATCGTTTAATCCGTTTAACCAAGTGTCATTTAACCATGCTGATCCGCAGGTAGGCTAGAGTTTCAATACTGTACTTTGCAGTAAAGCAGTACTTTGAACCGTGTAGCTGAGCAACAGAAAGATCCGGAAACTACCATTAACGAGTGATAAACAGCAGATCATGGCGAAATTACCGGGAACTGCGGGTGTCTCTGTGCTTGGTGATAAATCAATGGAGTTTTACCGAGACCCGGTGAGTTTTTGCGAACAGCGCATTGAGAAGTACGGGACACGGATCTTCCAGTCAAGACTTCTGAACAAACCTACAACATTTGTCTGCTCGGTGGAGGGGATGCGAGAATTACTATGTGGTGGGTACACGTTGGTGTGAGTGTGTGTGTGCGTGTGTGTGTGTGTGTGTGTGTGTGTGTGTGTGTGTGTGTGTGTGTGTGTGTGTGTGTGTGTGTGTGTGTGTGTGTGTGTGTGTAATTAAATTACATTACATTACATTTAAAACGTTTTGTAAAGCCTCATTCATTATTCAGTCATTTAGAATCGGGGTTCAATTTCCATGAGCAAGTGTCCAACCCTATACCCAGATGTCACGGGACGTGATTAATATGTCTGGTAATACAATCCATAATCTAGGATTAGAAACGGTCTCTCCACCGACCGTATCATGAGATTCCCCCGTGACGTATCCAAATCGGCCGCAGAAGTAGTGATGTGTGTGTGTGTGTGAGAGAGAGAGGGGGAGGGGAGGGGTGTTATTATAGAGCATTTACCAACCCCTAAAACATGTTACAAAACATGTTTACGTTGTCGTAATGATATCTAAATGTAATGCGTGGTTTATCAGTTGTCTGCTTTGCAAACAACTGATACTTTGCAGATTCTTCTCCCATCACCTAGCAGACCCTTTTAACTGGGCGTGCATACTGTTATTTACCAGAGAGGAGGAGCTGTAGAGGGGTTCTGATTAGTGACAAGTGTTCTTGCAGGAACTGGCTTTGATTACACAAGCAGCAAACCTTTCCGAATCAGAGAACTGGATTGCCATCATAGCATTGCATTCATGTTCCTGTTTCTGAGCGTGTGGCCACATGTGTTTATGTGCTTACTTGTGTTTTCCAGAAAAGTCCTCTGTGTTCCTGAAGGACCCCACTGATGTCATGCACAACATGTATGGAGACAACATTGTGACCTCCAATGGTTAGCTGAACCTCAGACCCCCACACCCCCAGACCCTCAGACCAGGGCACCCCAACCCCCCCCACCCACACACACACACACACACACAGATACACACACACACACACACTGATATACACACACCCTGACTTCAGGCCTACATACCTTGAACATGTCACCAGGTGTGCGTTAGGCTCTATGCTGGTTTCATTAATCTTGTGTGTGTGTTTGTATGTGTGTGTGTGTGTTTTGTGTGTTTTGCACACAGGTGAGGAAGCGTGCCTATTGCGTCTGTCTTTGACCAGTCTGTTCACAGGGGTGTGTCTCGAGTCCTGGAATGATTACATCACCAGGTGACCACCAATCAGCAGGCTCCTTAGACATAAACAGTCTTCAGTCCTGTTGAACCTGAACAACAGAGTTCAGGTTCAACAGGGTGTGTGGGATATCTTGAATCCGGATCAGATGGTTCATTCTAAATATTACCTCTGTTGTCTCCGTGTTCTGTCTTGTCCAGAGTTTGTGAGAGATGCCTGAAGGACCTCTCTACAAGGTGAGCAACTAGACTCCTGACTCATTTGATCCTCTCAGCTGGTTGACATGCTGACCTGTGTGTGTGTGTGTATGTGTGTGTGCGTGTAGCAGGGAGCCCGAGTCAGTGTATCCCCTGTTTAAGCGTGTTGGGACAGAGCTTGTTCTTGGTCTGTTTCTCAACGTTCAGCCAGAGGAGCAGCTCTTCCAGGAGATCACACACCTCTGCACCCTGCACTGGCATGGTAGGATCCACTCATACACCACCTACGCTACACACACACACACATACTGTACAGACTTACACACACATATGGTACACACACACAGTTTCTTGCACCCACACCATTGTATACAACCACACATATACAGTACACACGTACTGTCTCACACACACACACACCCACAGACAGACTCACCCGCTCGCCCCACCACAGGTCTGATCTCAGCTCCTGTCAGTGTGAAGGTTCCTCTGTGGTCATCAGGCTTCTGCACAGCCCTGGAGGCCAGAGACCAGCTGCTGGACATCATCAGGGACAAGCTGCACACAGACACACAGGGGTGAGATGACTGCACGCACACACACACACACACACACACAGGGGTGAGATGACTGCACGCACACACACACACACACACACACACACACAGGGGTGAGATGACTGCACGCACACACACACACACACACACACACACACACACACACACACACACACACACACACACACACACACACACACAGGGGTGAGATGACTGCACGCACACACACACACACACACAGGGGTGAGATGACTGCACACACACACAGGGGTAAGATGACTGCACACACACACACACACACAGGGGTGAGATGACTGCACACACACACATACAGGGGTAAGATGACTGCAAGCACACACACAGGGGTGAGATGGCTGCAAACACACACACACACACACACACACACACACACACACACACACACACACACACACACACACACACACACACACACACACACACACAGGGGTGAAATGACTGCACACACACACACACACACACAGGGGTGTGAGAGGCTGCACACAGGTGAGAGAGATACGTTGGTGCCTGAAAACGTTTCTAGTTTTCGTTCCCTCCTCCCTGTCCTCCCTCCAGGTTCGTGGGTTCCCTGGGCTCCATCCCTCTCCCTGAGCCCAGCTGTGCCTCTCAGCATCTGCTTCTCTTCATCTCAGCTCTCATCCCCAAAGCTCTGGCCTCCCTGCTCACCTCCTTCACCATGGCCCTCAGCGGACCTCAGATGGTTCACACACACACACACACACATACACTTACATATGCACTCAAAGTCTCCTCCTCACCTTTGTATGTGTGTGTGTGTGTGTGTGTGTGTGTATGTCTTTCTGTGTTTGTAAATGTGTATGTGTGTGTGAAAAGTGTGAGAGTGTTTGCGTACTATGTTTGTGTGCGTGTGTGTGCGTGTATATAAATGTGTATATCAATGTGTGTATGTGTGTGTGGGTCCCAGGAGGAGACACGCCGCAGGGCCTGGTCTGACCCCGTCTATCTCCACCATATCCTGCTGGAGGTCCAGAGACTGTGGCCGCCATTCATTGGTGGACGCAGGATAGCCAATCAGGTCAGTTCTTCTTCACTGCCACAGCAAATGGGGGTGTCATGTACCTGTTTATAACTAGGGGGCAGAGGAGTCCTATACACATTAGCCTGTCCCTTATCCAAGCCTTGCCCAACCAGCCCTCATCATCACCATAGCAACCTCTTTATAGAGAGCCTCCTCGGTGTTAGTACTAAGATGCTACTTTGAGCCAATCAGGTTTCTTTGTTGTTGGTCACTCAGTACGGCTGACCCGCTGGCTCGACCCCGACCTCCATCTGAGATTTGTGTGACCTCATCTCTGTTTTATGCAACCACCAATTGGAGGAATTGATTCTGTGATTGACTGTGTGATTGCGTGGCCGGCCCCGCAGCCTGGCTGCTGCTGGTTGGCTGAGAGGAGCTGTGTGGGAGCGTGGTGGAAAGAGCAGCGTTGGTGGATGTGGGGGGTGAAACCCAGCAGTGGTGTGACCTGGGGAGGGGTCTGGCAGTAGAGAGGCAGCCAGGTGTAGCCAGAGCACTGCTCTGCATCCTGAACAGGTTCTAGAAAGCACACACAGCACACACACTGGAGACACACTGTATACACACACACACACACAATCCTGCACCATTTTTGTTGTATGCGGTTGTTTTTTTTTCTGCAGGTGTCTCCTCTGTTGTTATGTTGTTATGTTTTGTGTGGACGAGTGAGGCCCAAGAATATGGAGTTGGATTCGTTTCATAATACACAAACAAATGTAACGCGATTCACAAATGTATTGTCGGGATTCACAAATAAATGTCACGGGATTCAACATCTTTGACCCCATTACATTTATTTGCAAACATGTGTGTGTTGATTTTTGAACTTTCCTGTCGTGCTTAGATTCACAGATGCATTTTTTCTTAAAGATATTTTCTGGAGCCTAATGCCATTAACGTGTCTATGTGTCTAGCCTAGGAAACACTTAAAATGACTAAACATGGATCCTGCCATTCTCAAGAATATTCAATCACATGATAATTGATTTAATAAGATTAACAAGCTTCATTTACATTTGGTGGGCAGCTACCAGACGACATTGCTCATGATCTCAAGGAGACAATGTCCGTTATTATGGTGGGTTGTTATAGTCCAATTTTTTGTGAATCACGACAATACATTTGTGAATCACGTTACATTTCTTTGTGAATTATGAAACTAATCCAACTCCATACAAGAACAGTATCTGATGATGTCATTAGCTAATGGGGATCCTCATCAAATCCACACACACTGCACACTCACATAAGCTGACACACACACACACACACACACACACTCAGTGTACAGGAGGTAGAGTTCATTGACAATGTCTTGATGCTCATGTGGAAACGGTCCCCTCCCCCTCTAGGACACGTCCCTGGGGGGGTTCCTGGTTCCCCATGGTTACGCAGCCATGTACATCAGCCATGGAGTGCATCGTGACCCAGAAGTCTTCACACACCCTCATGACTTCCTGCCTGAGAGGTGGAGTGGCAGGTACAGTGTGTGTGTGTGTGTGGGTATGGTGTGTGTGCGTGTATGGGTATGGTGTGTGTAGGGAGTATGGTGTGTGTGTGTATGTGGGGAGGGGGGGGCGTGTGTGTGTCAGAATCAACTTCATTGGTCACAAGCTCATGGAGCAGGTTGCTATGGCAGAGGATCCTTAGCGATGAAGGATAGGGTCTGGAGATGAGTCATAGAGAGGGAGCAGCAACGTGAGAGTCAGGTGACTGCGGCTCTGCTGCTCTCTGTGTGTGTGTGTGTGTGTGTGTGTGCAGATAGTAGAGACTATAAGGGAGACCATTCATCCTCCTCCTGAATGAGGGTTTAGGACTGGTGAACCCTCATGACAGGATACTCACACACACACACATTCACGGTGTGTGGAGGGGTAGGACCCAAACGCAGGAGAGTACGCAGCCATGTCGAAAACAGAGGTTTAATAGCAAACCGGGAAACAAGTAGGGTACTCACGCAGTGTCAGGGGTATTAGTAATGACAAGACAAAGACTGGACACAAAACGGAAACCTAAATACACAGAAACAAACAAGACACAGGTGGACACAATGACGCTAACGAGAACGAGACACAGGTGAAGACAATGAGACAGGGAAACACCAGGCCAGGGCAAAACCAAAAACAGGGGGGCACGGCTGTGGCCGTGACACTCACGCACACATACACACTCACCTCTTTGTCTTTTCCTGCAGACCCCAGGCAAATTAGATCTCCCTTTATGAAAATACCTAAATATGCGTGTGTGTGTGTGTGTGTGTGTGTGGGGGGGGGGGGGGGGGGGGGGGGGGGGCATTAAGGAGCAAAGAAACTGTCAAAAAGAAAATGCATTAGTGAAACACATTTCCATAGAGGCAGTAGAATTAATGCATTTTCCATCAATGGACCTTGTATCCATTAAGAAGGACTATTTGTCAAAGCTCTGGAGATGTTTTGGGAGTTGGAGGAGCTCTGTTTGTTTGTGTGTGTGTGTGTGTCTGTCTGTGTGTGTGTGTGCGTGTCAGTCAGTCAGTCAGTCAGTCTCTATACAGTACCAGTGTGTTGCTGCAGCCATTTTCCTATCTCTGTTATCATACCTGTCCTCCTTCTTCTGTCCCTCCTTCCTGTTTGCAGTATGTTCCCTTCCCCCTCTCCTGCTGGCTCTCTTATCTCTCTCTCATTCATCCATTCATCATGTGCTCTGGGAACTACAGATCTATGAATGAAGACCCCCCCCCCCTCTCTCTCTCTCTCTCTCTCTCTCTCTCTCTCTCTCTCTCTCTCTCTCTCTCTCTTCATCTCTCTCTCTCTCTCTCTCTCTCTCTCTCTCTCTCTCTCTCTCTCTCTCTCTCTCTCTCTCTCTCTCTCTCTCTCTCTCTCTCTCTCTCTCTCTCTCTCTCTCCCCTTCCTGGGGGAATTCAGCAAGTAGCTGTTGCCATGGTAACTAGTCAGCTCTCCTTGCCAATGGGGATTCCCTGACTGCGGGACTGCTTCTGTGTGTGTCTGTCCTAATATTGGGTGCATTTGCAGAGTTGTGTGTGCGTGTGGGGTGACGGGGGGGTTTTGATCCCCTTCAGGAGTGAGTCAGAGCGCTACCGTGCTCCCCTCCCGGTGTGTGTGTGTGTGTGGGGAGGTGTAAACAGTAAACATAGAAGCAGAGAATCATTTTGCCCGTCAGCCTGTCAACCTGGTTCTGTCTGCCTGATTTTGTCAACCTGGTTCTGCCTGCCTGATTTTGTCAACCTGGTTCGGTCTGTCTGATTTTGTCAACCTGGTTCTGTCTGTCTGATTTTGTCAACCTGGTTCTGTCTGTCTGTTCCCTGAGCCCCTCTACTGTGACTCCAGTAGGCCTGGACACACACACACACACACACAGGAAGCCAGTATGATGGGGATGACATGAATCCATCCTGTCTTTGTTTCCTGCTGATGATTGCTGAACCTGGCCTCTGTTACACGGCTGGGTGTGATGTCACCAGGTGCTGTGTCCCAGGGGTGCTCATACATCCGCTCACACGCACACATCTGACAGCATCTGGGATTCTGATTCTCCAGGAACTCGGGCCAGGAGCACCTCCTCTGTAGCCTAGGCAATGGACCCAGGAACTGCATCGGAAGCCAGCTCAACTACGTCTTCCTCAAGGTGACTCCTCCCAATCCTCATGTCTCTCCCCCTGCCTCCCCACCCCTCTCTCCTCCCAGCCCCCCCTCACTTCCTGTGGGGTGACCCAGATGTAACAGAGGAGTCCTCACAGGGCCTTAGGCTGCGGAGAGCAGCAGGCTGGTCAGGTGGTGAAGCCAGGAGCAGCAGGCGGTGCTGGGGGAGGAAGTGGAGCAGAGCCCTGGAGGCTGGCTACCGGGGGGGTGGGGGGGGGGGGAGGTTGTTACCATGGTGAGTTTTGCCTCCGGGCTCTAGAACAGACCAGCTGTGCGTTGCGGCAATGCTCAGACTGGGACTGCCTGTCCACAAACTCCACTCCCACACACAGACAAACGCACCTACTGTATACACACACACAGTCCAGCTGGGAGCAGGTGAGAACAGGACAGGTGTGCTGCCTTGACAACAGGAAGCTCATGTGTTTCCTGTGGGTGATGAGAGGCAAGGAGATCTGGAGAATGGACTGAGGTCATTTGACTGGGAGTTCAGGTAACACAGATAACCCCCCCCCCCCCTCCACACAGACACACACACATGGACACCAGCCCCACACACACAAGCATGTTGCAGACTGACAATGATCATGCAGATAGTGATGGATGACTCCATTTTGCTGCTGACTGTCAAACTCACCCCCCCACACACACACACACACACATGCACACAAACACACGGGGTGGAGGGAAGGTGTGAAGAGGGATGGAAGGATAGAGGGGTGGATGCTGTCACCAGAAGAGTGTATGCAGGTCAGAGATGAGTCATACTCTCCTTCCCCCTCCCCCCCCCCCCCCCTCCCTCCCTCCCTCCCTCCCACTCGTGCCCTCCCTCTCATCTCTTCTTTTCCCCTCACCTACTCTCTTCATGCCCCGCCCAGAGGACAGGCTGCTGCCATTCATGTAACCCTGCCACCTGACCTACCACCTGACCTACCACCTGACCTACCACCTGACCTACCACCTGACTGGACTGAGACTTCGACCTTCGAGCGTTTGACCATTTATTTTATTTTTGAGAGTCTGAAGTGTGTATTTGTTTGTGTGTGTTGCAGGCCGCTTGTGTGTACCTGTTGCAGCACTATGACTGGATCCTGGACCCCCCCTCTCAGGATCTCCAGTATAAATGGCTGCCGGTGTCCCGCCCCTCCAACCCCCCCACTGTCACCTTCACCCCCCTACCGGACCAATGATGGCACAGCACCGAGAAGGATGGACCAATCAGACCTGTGTGACCTCAAAGATGAAAGACTCAAGGAACAATCAAGTGTTCTTCAGCATCCCTGCTGACCAGAGCAGAGACACACCTTCAAATCACTAGCGACTTTGGCTGTGATTGGATGGTTTGTGAAGACATTACTGAAGATCACAGATCACACAATCCTCTTGTAGCAAAAGGAAGAGAACGTTTATGATCATCATAGGTGCTGTTAAGGAATGTGCTCACGCACACACATGCACACACACGCACACACACACCCTATCCCCTAGCAACTACTGCTGCTCAGCAACAGCTCGGCCCAGTGACAGTAGAACACCTAGCCCTTAGTAGCCAGTAGCAGTCTGTTAGCATGCTGCTCTCATACTCTCACTCTCTCTCTTTCTATTTCTCGCTCTCTCACACACACACACACTCACTCACAGTGACCTGCTGTTTGTAAGAGATGGGGCTGGAATAACCAAGATGTGTGCAATTTTTGATATTGTCTTTTGTCTATTATTTATTCATGTGATGAGAAGACAGTGGTTGGTGCTGTGCTTTTGTGTGAGGGTGTGACCTTGACCTTGTCAATGCTGTCTCTCATGCTGTGAATAATCTGGAACCCAGATTCCGTCCACTGTTGCAATGTTGGGTTATCTGGATTTAGCACATTCATGCGTTTTCCATATAAAAAACCTCTATGAAACAAGTGAAGAGTGTATGTATGTATGTGTGTGTGTGTGTCTGCTATGCTATGCTGCCTATCTTGGATATGGAATTTAGTTTAGGGCAGTGAAGGACATGATTGTACTGCAGGCTGCACAACAGACTTGCATTCACACACACATGCACTCACACAACAGTCTGTTGACATCCCCCTCTCTCACGCACATGCTGTGGTAGATAATGTGTCATTGTGGCGAGAGTGTGGCGAGTGTATGAGTTATTCTGAAAGCGTCATACATACTCTGGCCTGCTGACCTGGCTTAGGAGTGGGGGGGGGCTAGACCTGTAGCTTCGGGGGGTGGTCATGCGGATCAGCCCCCCTCCCGCTCCCCCCCCCCCCCCAAGCACGCAGACGCGTCTCTGACCTTTGTTCAGACTCTGGCATGTTTATCCCTGAGTTGGGAGACAGACTGTCTAAACAGTCATCCACTAGAGTCGACCCAACAAAGAGATGACTGTTCCTCTGGGTCTGGGTGCAACAGCTCAGCTCAGTATATGGGGGGACGGGGGCGCTCTTACATTCTAGAACTATGCGATTACATTGAAAGCTTCATGTTGTTGTTAATCATCCATAAACACGTAACCATGTCAATGTGTAGCTACAGTATGTCAACGTCTAACCATGGAAAGGGGCTCGCTCGCCTAAAATTTGATTAAAGGGCCATTGAGGTTCCACTCCCACCTCATGTCTGGGGTGGATGGCAGTGCAGCTGGTGTACAGTGGAGCAGCTTTCCAAACCAGGCGGGGTGGGGGGTGGCAGAAATCATTCCAGGCAGATTACTGTAAGGACCTTAGAATACCAGCCTTACTAAGCTGTTAGAGTGTGTGTGTGTGTGTGTGGGGGGGGGGGAGAAGCTGTGCTTCATGTTTCTCTCCTCCTACACTCATCTCTCCTGGCATCACAATTCCTCACCCTGGTGTTTCCATGACAACTGCGACCCGGGAGGCTGTCAGACAGGAAGTGACACTGCTGATGTCTCACCTGCCCTCCCCTCTCACCTGACAGCCGGAGCCCATCCCAATTTGCCAGCTTTCCCCAATCAGAGGAAGGCATGAACTGCCATCCTGCTGCCCTCATCTATATATATGAACACGATATGAAATGAGATAATTCCTCTCCTCACTGTGTGTGTGCGTTATTGTGTGCGTGTTACTCAACAGAATAGGGAAGTTGGTAGGAGGTCGGTAGAGGACTGGTCGTTGGTTGTCATGGGGATGTCAGTCAGTTGGTTGTCAGATAGTTGTGAGGTGGTGTTTCCTGTTTCCTGGGCATGCCTCCTGAAGAGCAGGGCCACATGTGTTTGTTTTAAAAGCAGCTTATCACAGACATGTGACCAAGCAGGTCAGGGACAGACGCACTTAAACACATACACACTGACACTTAAACACATACACTCTGACATGCACATTTAAAAAGCCTGCAGGTTAGTGTTCAGTTCGTTGACTCATGGTGTGAGTGATACTGCAGAAAGATGCAGCTCTCATTTAGCACCAAACCAGAGCTGTTGTCAGAGTACAAAACCAGACAAACAGTGAAGTGAATCCGTCTTTAGAGCTGGTCCACGGTCACATGATCAAATGATTCACTCACTGCTGAGGGGAGGAGCAGTTAGAGGAGGGAGGAAAAAAAACAAGGAGGAGAGAAGGAAAAGCGACGAGAGGAAGAGAGACACAGAGGACAGCAGACATGTGAGAGAATACACAAACACAAACACACACACACGTGTCTGCAGTGAGACGAGATGGAGCGGTGACGTGCTCAGGTGTGTGTGAGAGGAGCACATAGTCATAAAGCCCTCCAGCTGCCAGCCAGCTCCCTTTAACACTAACACTCTGCTTCCTCTTTCTCTCCCCTTCCTCTCGCCCGCCCACCCTCTCCTCCCCAGCTCCCTCTCTCGCCCGCCCACCCTCTCCTCATCTCCACCCTCGCGTCGTCCTCCTCCGCCGCTCTCACTTCCCTCTCCTCTGCCACCGTCCTCTCTCTTCCCTGCCCCTCTCCCAACCTCGCCCCACACCCTTCCTCTCCTCTGAACCCTCTCCCCCTTTTTTATCTCACCCCCCCTATCTCTCCCATCTCACACTTTGAGGGGCAAAACCTGACAACTTGTATGTCTAATTTATTCAAATACAATGAAATAACCATAACAGGTATCATTACATTGGCCTCAGAGTAGCGAGCAGGGTAGGGGCCATGTTACAGAACACACCCATGGTTGGTAACATAGCAGTCAACATGGTAGTGGTGAAGAAAAGTGATGTACTTCTCTTAAGCAATGGCGTGACTAGTCAGGTTTTGGGTTTCGAAGTAGTAAGAACTTGTAATGGAAAGGAAACATTAACAGGAGATGGACCTAGTTTACTGAAACCAGACACAAGCAGGGAGGCAGTAACCATGGTGAGCAGGATGACACACTCACTGCAACAGGAAGTGTGGTGTTCTGTCTTCCTGTCCTTAGACAGAAACAACAAAGCGAGGAAAGCAGCTACACGAGCCAGTGTGTGTATAGTGTGTTGGTGTGTGTGGAACTAATATCATTCTGTTTCCTGTCTATAATCCCTGAGATTCAGGTCTGGATTGTTGCCACGTGCTTTAGCCACTCTGAAGCTAACACACACACACACTCTGGGCTGGTGCGATGAGATTAGTCCGGGTTATCCTTCCAGACAGCCTTGACTGTGTGTGTGTGGGGGGGGGGGGGGGGGGGGGGGGGAGGGGGTAGTTAAACGTAGGTTATAGTTATACGGATGTGACCAGAACAAGGTCTCCCATCTGCTCTGACAGATTTGACTATTCAAAACATCCAGCTTTGAATGAGGCTCTAGCTAGCAGCTTTACACACACACACACACACACACACACACACACACTGCTTGCTGAAATATCCTTTTTGTCTAGATAACCTCTTCCTGTTCCTGACCAACCATATTTGGTCATTTGTTCCTCATGCATGTCCAAGGTCCACATTTGACCCATCCAAACCCCTAAATCCTAACCCTGACTCTGACCTTACCTTCCATGCAAACCTATAGGAGGACTAACTTCCATACGGAGCAAGACGTAACATGAGGAAAGACAAGACAGAGAGAACAAGCTCAAAGTTGCCATGACCACCACAGAGTCAGCTTGTTGTAATCTTTCACAGAAGTCGTTTGGGGTCGTTGGCACAGCAACTGTCACTGATTAACCTAAAGAGTTTCCAGACACAGACCCCCCCTTCACACACATAGACTCACACACAAGGCCCCCACACCTTCCCGGGAGTAATCAGCCTGTCTGGTATGTCTTATCAATCCTGACAAGTGGAACACTTTGACATACACACACCACATGACACAGACACATAACAGTTCATCCGGCTGTCTCATTATAGAAAGGCATGCATGCTCCACACACAGACAGGCACACACACACATACACCATACACACATACACGATACACACACACACACACATACACCATACACAAACAGGATATTGGTAAGATCAGCTGAGAGAAATATTCACACACTCAAATCAATTCATGAAACATACCACTCAAAGTAGGGGCTTAAAAATTGGATTATGGTCTTATGATGGTTAGAGAGAGGGAGAACAAGAAAGAGAAAAACGGAGAGAAAAATAGAAAGTGAGAAAGAGAGAGTGCTGTACGTGGAAGGCACGGGGGTGGGGGTAAGACAATGAGCAAAAACGAGAAAGATGGAATGGAAAGACAAATGTGAACATTCTCAAGGGAGTAGTGGGTATGTGAATGTGTGTGTGTGTGTGTATTTCTGTGTGTCTGTGTGTGTGTGTGTGTGTGTGTGTGAGAGAGGGCGGAGTCATATTACATCAGAGCAGAGAAGCCCCTCTTCACAGTCCAATCACAGTTCAAGCCTGGCTCTGTTGGCTGTCTTACCCGTCTCTCCCTTGTTGCCATGACAGCCACGGAGGTTCTCTAGGAGACAGGTTTTTTGTTGACTGTGTGCACGGCGATGGGTGCTACGACAACAAGACACTGTCGTTCTGATGCCGGTGTCCACCAGAACCTGTCCATCTCCTCCTTCCTTCCCTGCTTGTCTGTCTGTGTGTGTGTGTTTGTCTGCATGAGCATGCGTATATCAGTGCGTTAGCTCATCTCAGACTCAGATGACATCATGCAAAGCTCCTGCCTCCTCCTCCTCGCCTGTCGCACACCATGCAAAGGAGCCCCACCCCCCAGGACTGCGCTAGCCTGCAGAGCTAGAGTCTGGGGATGAGATCTCCGGGGGCTTTCTTTTGTTGTTGTTCCCCCTCTGTAACAGTAACACCAGACCCCCTCACCAGACCCCCTCACCAGACCCCCCTCACCAGACCCCCTCACCAGACCCCCCTCACCAGACCCCCTCACCAGACCCCCCTCACCAGACCCCCCTCACCAGACCCCCTCACCAGACCCCCCTCACCAGACCCCCTCACCAGACCCCCCTCACCAGACCCCCTCACCAGACCCCCCTCACCAGACCCCCCTCACCAGACCCCCCTCACCAGACCCCCTCACCAGACCCCCTCACCAGACCCCCCTCACCAGACCCCCCTCACCAGACCCCCCTCACCAGACCCCCTCACCAGACCCCCCTCACCAGACCCCCCTCACCAGACCCCCTCACCAGACCCCCCTCACCAGACCCCCTCACCAGACCCCCACGGACCCAGGTGTGAAGGCATGCACAACTGCAGGGAAGGACAGAGGGTAAAGGAGAGAGATTGATAGATGACAGGAGAGGTGGATTTGCAAAAGCAGAGAGGAGGAATGAGTATGCTAGAACACAGATAGTTTTATATAGTATCTGGTAAGACTAGGACACTGGCACATTATTTCAAATATGTTACAAAAAAGTCCTCCTACTACATACACTAATAAATAATAATCTAATGTCAGAATAACCAAGAAGTCATGTAGGCCTCATCCGCATAGCCTGTCGTCCAATACAAACTAATACGATGCCTTTTTAAGAGTGAATCAGTCGGAGACCAGAATACATATTTGACTTAATATGCTACTACTTGATATGCTAGGTTTGATCTCCGCAGACTCCGCGCCTTTCATGTATAGTCAACTTTTTTTATGAATGAGAAAAGGAAGGAGGCTCGTGAATGGTGCTCGTGCTGTGACGTCAGCCCCATTGTGACGCCACCCAGCCATGGTAGAGCGCTCGCTGCAGCGCAAGCCCCATTCATAAAACGGAAAGGAAGGTGACTGGCTGCGCGTGATAGTAATGCTCTCGGGAGAATAGAGAGCCCCACAGTGCAACAACACACACAGGAAACCGCACAGGATTAAACGTCACAGAACATTTACTGCCTGTCCAGATTCGTTGCACACCGAGCTGAAGCTTTCCCTCCAGTTATGGGGGAGAACATGGTGATGATGGATGACCTCTGCGAGATGAGCTGTAATGTTCTGAAGAGACTGCTGAAGGAAGACCACGCGAAGTGCCTGCTGCTGGACTGTAGGTCGTTCCTGGCCTTCAGCGCGGGGCATATCCGGGGCGCCGTCAATGTCCGCTGCAACACGATAGTCCGGCGCAGAGCCAAGGGCTCTGTAAGCTTGGATCAGATACTACCCGGGGACGAGGAGGTCCGGTCCCGGCTGAGTTCAGGGCTGTACTCCGCTGTGGTCCTTTACGACGAGAGGACGCCCGACTCGGACACAGTGAAAGACGGTAGTACAATTACACTGGTGATGAACGCGCTCTACCGGGACACGGTTGGAACGGAGACCTACCTACTGAAAGGTAACGCTCCATCATTCACATGAAGCAATAAGAACAAGCTTGTCTTGATCTTTGTTTACTAACATCAACCAGTGTAGGCTATATGAACAGGTTAAAACAACACCGTTGGTAATACAACTGTGATAATAGTAATATATGTACAATGTATTTAATACGTCATGTAGCCCCTACATCATTTTTGTCGTTTATTTGTCGTTTAAAAATAGCAAATGGTCCATTGTGTGTAATTGTGCTGGTGCGCCGTGCGCGCACCACAACAAGAGCTACACACAGCCCAAATGGGCACGAGCTTTTTATCAATGAGGTAATGCCAACTAAAGCTGATGCGCACATCTGGGGCTCGACGTAGATGTGCTGCAGTGTTTCCAGCTCTTTCTCACCCCAACCCAGACAGGCGCCACACATGCTCGACATCCCACAAGACTGGTGGTGTTAATGTTACTATCGATAATTATGGCGTATCATGGGTTTTTATTGCTAGGACATTCTTGTGACGCAGTTCCACTGTAGCATAAAGCACCGTTAATCCTGTTTCTAATCCTACATAGGTTAGGTTCTATTTGATTTTATTGAGGAAAATAATGTGCACTGTTGTCACATGGTTTAGGCCTACACAGTGGCGACGCTTTTTACATTTCATCTCAGCACCCCTAAAAATATAATAAAAAAGTATTCAATATTTTGCGTAATAAAACATACATGTATTAACCTAATTGTTATCCAGTGAAATTAGAGATTTATAGCAAGGGGGTTTAGAATTGCCCCTGGGCCTACATATAAAAGTAAATAAAAGAATGCAATAATTTTGTCGTGCGTGTCCTATTTATTGTAGTATTTATTATTTAAACAAAAAACTGGTGCTTATTTAGCCATGGCTTTACCAAGTTAGTCGGACTATCACTCTTGTATGTGCTAATCCTCGACATGTCATGTTTTTCATTGCAGGAGGCTACGACAGGTTTTACGCAGAGTTCCCAGAGTTGTGTGTGAAGACCAAGTCCCTGCCCTCGTTTACCTCCCAGTCCAGCCTGGACTCCACATGCTCCTCGTGCGGCACACCGCACCCCGACCAGGTAGGACAACGGTTATTTACTTTTACGTTGCATAAAACAGGATTCCGGCCATTTGCCGATATGAGTTTGGCCCTCCCTCTGTCCTCGAGTGGGTGGGATGTCTGACGATTGACGAACATTGCCCCCTTCCTCTCGTGGAGTACATCTGTTAGGAATATCGATCATTTCCTGCCTGCGCGAGCAGAAGCCCTCAGCAGTAGTGACATAACGGCGTCCGGATCAATAATGTGTCCAGTGATCGATCACCGTGACGGCCTGGGAAATCACACCAATGACCTAGATAGCTCAATTCGTTCTATTTAAAAATCATTATAATGTAGTAATTTATCAGACGCTTTTATCCAAAGTGACGCAGGGGGATTTTAACCTGCAACTTATTGATCTGATATTCAGTTCTCTACCTGTGCGCTATAGGCTACCTCTCTAATATACAAAAGAGAAATACAATTGACAAAATATGTTTTTATTAATCAGCACAAATACTACTCAGTAAATGCATTGTCAAATTGTAGTTGAGGAGTATACACATGAAATCTATAATACCATGTCCTCTCCTCCCCTGTCCCCAGGGAGGTCCAGTGGAGATCCTGCCCTTCCTCTACCTGGGGAGTGCCCTCCATGCCTCCAGGAAGGAGACGCTGGACAGCCTGGGCATCACAGCCCTGCTCAACGTCTCCTCCAACTGCCCCAATCACTTCGAGGGGACCTACCAGTACAAGTGCATCCCAGTGGAGGACAACCACAAAGAGGACATCAGCTCCTGGTTCCTGGAGGCCATTGAGTTCATAGGTGAGTCCAGCTGAGGAGGAAAAGAGGAGGGGTCTGGGTGGCTGGAGGAGGAGAATTGTATTTGCATTCAGACGTTAGGTCTAGTTCCTTATATGGATCTATGTGATGTTTGTGAAAAGGGAAGCTTGTACACCAGAGCCTGGGGCTGGTTAAATGATCCTGATGGCCCAGTTGTCCCAGTGGAGCCTGATGGTCTAGTTCTGTTCCTCTGAGTACCTCAGATCGCTATCAGTTCTTGGCTAAGAGGTATTAACGTTAGCGACTGAGAAGTAGTGTGTGTGTGTGTCTCTGTGTCTAGTGATAAACACACACACACACACACACATACACACACACTGTTATGGAGCAGGGAGACACCAGTATGAAGGGGAGAGCCTTGTGTAAAAGTGTGTGTGTAGCTTCTGTGTGTGTGTGTTTGACAGTGTCAGAGTTAGCAGCTGAGGGACCAGAGTCTGACTCATACACTGTTCTTGGGTGCTACTTGCTTGGTGTTATTTCCAAACTGAGTGTGTGTGTGTGTGTCGGTATGTTTGAGTGAACCATTTGATGGTGGCTTCGGGTGAAACTGAACACACATACAGACTGACTGGTGTCGTCTGTGTATCTTTGCTGCAGGATGCCAATTTGCATGTCTGTTTGCCTCAGGAAACGGTGATGTGACCGTGTGTGTCTGAGCGTGTGTGGGCGTGCGCTTCCAGAGCTGTTGACCAATGGGTTACATTTCTGACTTCTCTCTTTCTCTCTCTCCCCTTCCCCCCCCCCCCCACCCCCCAGACTCGGTGAAGGAGTCCAGTGGGCGTGTCTTGGTGCACTGCCAGGCTGGCATCTCCCGCTCCGCCACCATCTGCCTGGCCTACCTGATGATGCGGAAGCGCGTGCGCCTGGACGAGGCGTTTGAGTTTGTGCGCCAGCGCCGCAGCATCATCTCGCCCAACTTCAGCTTCATGGGGCAGCTGCTGCAGTTCGAGTCCCAGGTGCTCGCCACGTCCTGTGCCGTCGAGGCCTGCAGCCCGCTGGCCACGCTGGGGCCCAAGTCTTCCGCGTCCTCCGTCACGCCCACCTCCCCTTTCATCTTCAGCTTTCCCGTCTCCGTGGTGGCCACGTCCAGCGGCCTCGCTTACCGGCACAGTCCAATCACGACCTCCCCCAGCTGCTGATGCCCCGCCCCTCCCTATCAGACACTGAACTGCCATTGGCTGCTGAGATTCATCCTCCCCTCCCTCCATATAGACTTCTAGGTACTGGTCCGGGGGGGGGGAGGGGTTTCTCATTGGCTCACTGGCTGTGGAAGCCTTTCAGGTGCCAAGGACCGCTGTCCTTGACAGACTGGCGTGGCGGCCAATGAACAGGCTTTGTGGTGTGGAAAAACAGGCTGCAGGGCAGAAATCCTGTTTCCATGGATACGGCACTTCCTGTGTTTGAGTGTGAGTGCGGAGGTAGGAAAGAGGGAGGGGTCAACACGTCTTCACCACTCTTGTCATTCTGGGTCTCCCCTTGCTGCTAGAGCGAAAGAGGGGGAAGGGAGGAGGATAGGAGGGAGGGAGAGAGAGAGGGAGGGTGGGATAAAGAGAAGGAGGCCGAGAGGGGGGAGAGAGATAAGGCAGAGACGAGGAAGAAGGTGGGGGGGACGAGGGGAAGAGAGGGTGAGGAGGAGACGGAGGGAGGGGGAAGGGAGAGGAGCGGGAGGAGAGAGGCCTGTCACTCTGCAGGGCTGTGACACAGCGCAGCAGCCTCTCCAGTTTGACAGGTGTTCTCTGCTGGCATCCTGTCCTGCTTCTAGTCCCCACATCCTCTTCCTGTCCTCTTAGCCTTTCATGCTTTTATATCCCTTCATCCTCCTCCACATCCTCTCTTCCTCCCCCTCTCCCCTTCCAATAGATTTGATGAGTGACAGAGTGAGAGACCTGAAAACCCTTGCCCCTGCAGCAGGGCCCCGGAGACCCCTAGCTCTCCCTCCCTGCGTGGTCCTGACAGGGTTGTCCTGTTCCTCAGGAACAGTCCCTGGATGTGCCCGTGTGTCTCTCTCGAAACTGGACAATGAACTGCCAAATCCACAACTAAGCATTTGGACTCTGCGATCCCATCGGTGGAATCCTCTCTACTTGTGTCTGTATCTCTGCCTAAATTAGAGCAATAATGTCCTCCCTTCTCCTCCCCCTCTCACTCACCAAAGCACTGCTGTAGTGGTCTGTCTCTCCTTGGTAGTAGATGGTGCCCAGGAATACAGAGTAAGACTCCGACAGAGCTGTTTGCCTTATAAGAGCGCACGGGCCGTGTGCCTGTGAGCATGTGTGTGTGTGTTGTGTCTGTCTGGTTCTCCATGAAGAATGTTCTTTCACTGCTCTGTGGGCCAGCATATTATGGTCTGTTGTTGTAGACATACATGTGATACTGGTGGTCTACGTTTGGGATTGATTAACAAAACGGTATATCTAGGTTGTGTTTTGCCTCAAGCTCTATACCCATATTTTGTAGAGACTGCCGATGGACCCAAACTGGCCAAATGCACAACAACCAATCAATGGTCTCTTCACAACATAGTGACCTACGCACAAATCACCTCTCAGATAGGCAGACAGGCGAGAGCAGATAAATGGCAGAAAAACAGGTGGAATATCCCTGACTTCCTGTTAATGTAAACCCATACGGAACAGGAAGCCCCAGGGGGCAAAGGCTTCTGGGTAAACCCAGGATTTGGATCCCTCCCACTTCCTGTCTGATTAAAATGCCCCCTCCCCCTTCTACAGCACTTTGAACTGATGCCATCCTGGGGTTTATCTGTGAGTAGGAGGTGATGAAAACACTGGGACAATAGCAGGTAGATGAAGAGCTTCATAGAAACACAATGTCTAGATCAGAGAGAGACAGTACTGTAGGGGAACAATTAGTAATCAATGCAATACTTTCTACCTGTGTCTGTTTCCAGTCCTGTGTCATCAAGGCAATATCATCCCTCCAGACCAAACAGAGCGAACCTGCTTAGTGACGGCCAGACGTTATTAGCCTCATTAATTTATTTCTAAGATTCCATTGTTAAATAAAACAATGTTCTTTACATGTGTTTCTGGTCATCTGTTGTTTTGCAGTTGTAACTACATGTATAGTTGATACATATGAGATCATAGTCTATTACACACAGTTTATATAAGATTATAGTTTATTGTGATTCTGATTTTCGGCATAAGGACACATAACTGACTCCATTCTAGACTGACTCTCCATCACCAATTTTATACACACAAATGTGTATACAATATTATAGACACAAATCTAACATGCATGGACTCAGAACTGAAGTTAAGATAGTAAAAACATAGTGGAAACATATCTACAGTGGAAATATACATATAATGAATACATACATGAATGATTTCATGATATTTAAGGGCTATGTATGTCAACCTCAGAAGCAGTCATCTCTACAGCACTGCACTGGGCTACCAAGACTGGACCTCTAGCTCCCCCTGGTGACCCAGCGCAGTACTGCACCCACACAGCCTGCTCTGCAGACTGGTGTAGACATGTCAGATCCATTATCACAACCCACCCCACCTTGCCCTTGAGCAACACACTTCACCACACAACCTCCAGAGCGGCTGTGTTTGTTGTCACCAAGAGATGGACATGGATTTCTATTCAACTAAACGTCATTCGGTTTTCCACTATAAACATACCGCTGCTGTCGTTCTCTACTCAGCTGTCTGTCCCCCCCAACAGGACAGCTAGCGGAGTGCCGAATGATTAATCGAGGCCGGACTGCCTATCTCTAATGAAGTGGGTTCTAATGCCCATCCTGGATGCGTGGGTTAATTAAGCCTCCTGAATGTATGCATTGATGAACCATCCTGGTTTCCTTTTCCAAGGTTTGACGGCTGAGTAAATGGCCCTCTGTCATCAAAGCGATTCATCTTCCGCCTCGCAGGAAATCAATCCCCTCCTACACAGGAAGCTGGAGCCTCGCCAGAACCGCCTTCACAACCAGTAAAGCCCTCAACTCATCTTTCATTAGGCCCTCCTCCACCCTTTCCTCTCTTCTCCCCTCTGTCTCTGTCCCCCAGGACGCCTAGGTGTCTGTCACTCCACCTCCCCCCCCTGGCAGCACACCTCCAGGCTGAGTAGACGTGACAAGCATTCGGACAGAACCAGGAGAGGGGAGGGTGAGGGAAGACAGCAGGGAAGCATAGAAGGAGCAGCGGGCTGTGTAGTCAGATATGAACAGTTCTTTATTTAGACACCTGTAGAGGAATGAAGAGGAGTGGCATTTCATTGGTCAGCTCACTCTGGTCACATGGTTTATACAGGAAGGAAGTGGGGAAACAAATAAACCAGATCAGGCTTAGGGTGGTAGTCCGTTATGTCGTAAGATTCTCTCGCGCACGCACGCACACATACGCACACACACACACACGCACACCTTATGTCAGTAGCGGAACATCTCATATGAAGATGCCTTTCTTCCGAGAAAAAAATTAAAACAAAATCAAAGATTCAAAACCACAAAAAAAGAAAGTTATTTACAGTATCAATAAAAGCTCTCTCTTCATTAGTAAACGACAAGGTGAGCTTTACAAAGGCATCGTCATCTGCTTATACAATACTAGACATCTTTACCCCACCCCCCCCCG
The DNA here is from genome assembly GCF_021917145.1 of Hypomesus transpacificus. Classification (NCBI taxonomy): domain Eukaryota; kingdom Metazoa; phylum Chordata; class Actinopteri; order Osmeriformes; family Osmeridae; genus Hypomesus; species Hypomesus transpacificus. The sequence continues at coordinate 6,466,965 of NC_061081.1, read as the reverse complement.
ACCCCCCAGTCTCCTACACCTCCCCTCCTCCACCCACCAGAAAGTGCTAATCCATGACATGATGAGTTTGACTGGGTGCAGCCCACCTCCCCACTCTGGAGACAGGAGGAGGCAGAAGGTTCCGGTTTTCTTGTGCAAAGTCAGGTCCATCAAACCGTTTTTTAGCTTGTTTAAAATGATTAGCTTGTTTAAAATGAGCTGGTCACACACACACACACATATCCTGGTGCTGTTCCTGAACCATAACCATCCCCAGCACTTACAGAACCCTGCAGTCAGAGAGGACTCAGACCAGCCCAGGGTACGGCTAGGAGCTGACCTAGCAGCCAAGGTAGCTGTGCCTGCAAACACACCGGTCTCTACGAGAAATTGCCATGGAAACATGGTCCCGTCATTACAACATATTCAAAACCACGACAGGGTCAAAACCAGTCACTAAGACATGATGATGAAAGTCAGTGAGGAGGGCAGAGCTGGGCGTTAGTGTGGTTTGAAAAACAGACTGCGGTGTGGACGTGTTCACGCGCACGTGTGTGTTGGAGATTCAACGTTCCTCTGGAACTCCCCTGTTCCAGAGTGTGAGGCCTCAACAAGCCTTCATCCCAGCCCTACGTTATTATAAAGGTCGTTTTCCATTGAGCACTTCAGTCTTTGACGAATGACTTTCAAGTTCCTGTCCCAAACTTTCACCAATCACCTCTGTCTATCTGGACCAGTAGACCTACCTCTCCCCCCAGCACAGCCAATTAGAGAGCAGCTTCATCTGCTATGAAGTGCTGTGATGTACATAGTGTCAGGTGAAGGCAGCACTGTTGTGGTCAAACCAAAGTGGGATAAACAACAATAAACAATTGTAAACAATAATAATAATAATAACAACAACCACCACTGCAGGGATGAGGAAGGTGTGAGGGAACAGTGAAGGTGATGTCGTTTCAGTGATGTAGAGTGAGGAGGAGGAGGATGGGGGTGGGGTTTACAGTCATTTCAATAGAACTGAGTGTCCATGGAGGGGATGTGGTCTTGGAACAGCCTTGTCTCTGTGTTGTCATGGTCCTGCTTCTGGTCCAGTAGGTTGGATTGGGCTAGCTAAGCCCAGAATGTGTCAAGTTTAAAAAGGAGAGACGAGGGTAACAGTGTGTGTGGTCCTGGTCCTAGTTCTGGTTCTGGTCCCGGTTCTGGTCCTAGGACTTCTGCTCCCCAGGGGCTATGGGTGCAGGGCAGGTCTCTGGTTTCAGGATCTGGTAGGTGATCAGGTATTCTGGGTAGGCCTGGACAAGGTGGAGGGGTAAGGTGTGAATACTTGCATCCGTGTCCATACGCCTGTGTGTGTGTTATGCTTCTCAATGTGTGTGTGTGTGTCTCACCTGCTCTCCCCTGTAGATGACGTACTCTGCGTAGGCCAGGCCGTTGACGCTGGGCCGGCCAATCACAGAGTGGTGTCCGGGGGGGGCGTGGGCCATCTTCATGGCGCTGAACTGGAGGAAGGACTTCCCCAGGGTCACCCGGCAGAACAACATCTGCCTGCACCAGACACACACACACACACACACACATTAGAACACTGCACACACTTGACTTTCTCACTCCCCCCTCGCCCCACGTCGCCTCTCTCTCGGACCTGTGGCAGATGTAGCAGGAGCGGTCCTTGTGGGCGGGACATCCGGTGCCTCCTCCAATCCCGTACACGTACTGGTTGCTCTTGGAGGAGTTCTCGGCAAAGTAGATCCCCGCCCCGAACATGCCCCCGATGTAGGCGTGGCGCTCGTCGAAGCCCTTGTGGATGATGGCGTTGATGAAGGGGGAGCCTAAGGAGGTGCGGGAGAGAGGAGGCAGAGAGAGATCATCACGGTGGCGACCAGAGTTGGCGACAGGGTCGGGGGGCAGGTTAGGGCCACGGTGATGGTTAGGGGGAGGCGTCAGGGGTTAAAGGGGAAGTTGCGTTCTACGGCCAGGGTGGGGTGGGGGGGGGCAGGGTTAGGATTTGGGACGGGGTCGGGTTGGGGTGTGTACCATGGAAGAGCATGCGCTCATTGTGGTGGTTGTGGTTCTCGTCGGCGATCTCCTTCTGCCTGTGGGAGTACCTCTCCCTCAGCTTCTTGTTGACCACCTTCTGGATCTACGGGGAGGACAGGGAGGGGTTAGTGCTGGCAGCCTTCCACACTGGGAGCAGTGGTAGCCTATCACTGGAGGAGGAGCTGGAGGGGAAGTGAGGGGGGAAGCGAGGGCCCACCCCCAGGGATGAGCCCTGGTCTTCACCTTGAGGATGTTGTAGCGGCTGAACACCCCTCCGGCGTTCCCTCCGTCGCGGTGCTCCCTGATTGTGTTCTGCAGCTGGAGACACACACAGAGCAAGCCACGGGTCACTAACACAAGAGGAGGCGACACGGTGTCGCTGGGGTGGGATTTTCTTTTAGAGAACAACAGAGAGAGGGGGAGAGAGAGAGAGAGAGAGATAGAGAGAGAGGGAGAGAGTGAGAGAAAGAATGTGTGTGTGTGTGTGTACCTCCTCCTCCACAGACTGAAACTCCTTATCATCAGGCGCCAGGTCTATGAGCACAGTCCCCTGACTGGCACAGTGGAAGGCCAGGTAGGGGTTTCCTCCTAGCACGCCACAACACAACATCAGGACGGGTTCCCCTAAACGTGACAATGGGTTGATCCCCCCCCCCCCCACTTGTCCCTGGTGCGACCCCTGACCTTGCTGTCCCCCCAGCAGTCTCTCGATGCCCTTGATCAGCTTGTGGCGGTGTCCGTAGGCGTTGATGCCGATCTCCTTCAGCTCCTCGTGACCCATGTCTGCTAGCACGTCCAGCGTTATCTGCCGTGGAGACAGCACAGCCAATCGGAAACAGTACAGACTAGACTTCAGCCAATCCAAAAAATCAGTACAGGACAGTCTGCCAATACAAGATTCTGTGGTTGATAGCTAGCCAGATTGGGGTGAATGTGTTGCATTGTGTGTGTGTGTGTGTGTGTGTGTACCTGTTCCCTCTCAAAAATTTCCCTGAGGTGGTCCAGCCCCAGACTCTTCAGGAACTGGCTGATGGTCATGTCCAGCAATGCTGTGGAAGGAAACGTGCACACACACACACACACACACAGCACACACAGACCACACACACCACACACACACACACCACACTCATACAGGTTAACATAAATAGACAGATTGTACTTCCTATTCTACAGGTGATGGTCGACAAACACTAATATATGATTGGCTGTTGCGTAACGCACTCTCTCCTTCCTTCCTGTCCGACCCACAGGCTCCGTCCGCGGGCCCCGTGGCCCCGCCCACCGTGAGGTCACCGAGGGACGTGGCCAGGTTGTCGATGCTGCTGGCTGCTGACAGGCAGGCGGGGGTGGAGGTGGGGGAGACGACGGTCGCCGTGGCGGCGGCGACGGCGGCAGCGCTGACGACCGTGGCCTGGGACTTCAGGCAGCTGGGGAGGGCGTCGGGCGGCATGGCGTCTATCAGCAAGGCTCTGATGTCATCAGCCTGAGACGACGGAGGAGGTCACACCCGGTTAGGAGCCCGTGTACCGTGGCCAAGGACAGTGTGTGTGTGTTTTGGGAGCGCCTACCGTGGCGAGGTCGAGGGGCGTCTGTCCTTCCTGGTTCTTCATGGTGGGGTCGGCTCCGTGAGCCAGCAGCAGAGCGCAGAGCTGCGTGCGGCCCTTCTGGGCGGCCTCGTGCAGCGGGGTGAAGGCCCACTTGTCCGTGGCGTTGACACACGTGTTGTACTTGATGAGCAGGGCGGCGATGTCCACGTGCTGGAGGTGACGAGGGGAGAGGAGGATGAACGTGTTGCTAAGGTGTTCATACAACCTCTCACTTTGGGGGGGGGGGGGGGCGGACGTGTCAGCATGGTGTGTGCGTGTGTGTGTGTCATTACCCCGTAGGAGGCAGCGTTGTGGAGGGGGATGAGCCCCCCCTTGTCCTGGGCGTTGACGTCAGCTCCATGCTCCAGCAGGTACTCTGCTACCTCCAGGTTGTTGTAGCCAGCTGGTGGGGGGTGGGGGGGTGTCAGTATTAATCCACACCTTCCTACACATCCTGATGCCTGGGGGATGGAGTGGAGGGGGTGTTAGGTTTACCTGCCAGGTGCAGGGGGGTGGAGTTGCGCCCCTGCGTGTCTCTGCAGTTGATGTTCTCGGGGCTGCAGAGCTTCTGGACGCGGGCCAGGCAGCCCTTCTTGGCAGCGTCCAGCAGGGCGGCGTCGCCCCGCAGCAGGTCCTGGATGTCCGTGTCGCCCTCCTTCACCAGGTCCAGGGGCGTGTTCCCATCCCGGTTCTTCTTGGTGGGGTCTGCTCCGTGCTGGGAGAGAGGAGGGAGCAGGGGGGAATACTAGGGGGGTGAGACTCAGTTCTAGCCTCGCGTCGACACACCCAGCGCCTAGCCCCCCTGTGGAATATAGAACGAGAGGGAGAAAGAAGGAGAGAGCGAGCCAGGGCAATGGAGAGAGAGAGAGAGAGAGAGGAAGACAGACAGACAGACAGACAGACAGACAGACAGAGACAGAGACAGAGACAGAGAGAGAGAGAGAGAGAGAGAGAGAGAGAGAGAGAGAGAGAGAGAGAGAGAGAGAGAGAGAGAGAGAGAGAGAGAGAGAGAGAGAGAGAGAGAGAGAGAGAGAGAGAGGTGCAGGCGGTACCTTCAGCAGCAGCTTGCAGATCTCGTATTTGCCCTTGGCGGCGGCCTCGTGGAGCGGGGTGAACTTCCACAGGTCGGCCACGTTGACCGACGCCCCGTGCCTGACCAGCAGCTCGGCCACCTCGTAGTGGCCGTAGGAGCAGGCGTTGTGGAGAGGCACCAGACCCCTGGAGGGGGGTTAGCACGCTATATGACACGCTGTACACCTAGCCTTTACTTTGCATGTACCTGGCATGTAACCAGCATGTAACCACAGTAACCAGCGTGTGGCTCACCCCTTGTCCTTGGCGTGAACGTCGGCGCCGTGATGCAGCAGGTACTCCACCACGGTGACACGGTTGTAGCCGGCGGCAAAGTGGAGTGGCGTGGAGTGGCGTCCCTCCAGATCCCTGCAGTTAACGTTCTGAGCCGAACACAGAGACTGGGGAGGGGAGGGAGGGGGGGTCAACACACTGCTGCCCTCCTGGAGCTACCTGGGTACATTCTCCTCACCTTTGCTTCCCCACATTGACCGTGTTCAGGTCTCGACTGGCTCACCTTTACAGTGTCCAGGTCTCCAGCCTTGGCCGCCTCCAGGAGGCGGTAGTCTACGTCAGAGTTCCGTACCGGAACGTTCTCTGGAGAGCACACAGGAGAACGTGAGTAGAGCAGCAGTAGCACCAGACACAGAGCCATGTGTGCACACACACAGACACACACACACACACCCACACAGACACACACACAGACACACACCGTTGAGGATCTGCTGCACGGCCTCATTGCCCATCTGGGAGGCGGTGAAGCCCTGGAGTGACAGGATGGAGGCGTCGGCCCCGTAGCCTAGTAACTGTCGGCAGGTCTGGAGGTGTCCAGCCATGGCTGCTCTGTGGAGGGCCGTCTGACCCAGAGAGTCCAGGGCATTCACCTAGGGAGGGGGAGTGATTAACAACCAGAGAGCCAGAGCCAGAGAGGTAGGGAGAGAAGGTGAGAGGGACAGGGCAGAGGTAGAGAGAGGTAGAGAGAGAAGGTGAGAGAGACAGGGCAGGTAGAGAGAGGTAGAGAGAGAAGGTGAGAGAGACAGGGCAGGTAGAGAGAGGTAGAGAGAGAAGGTGAGAGAGACAGGGCAGGTAGAGAGAGGTAGAGAGAGAAGGTAAGAGAGACAGGGCAGGTAGAGAGAGAAGTTAAGAGAGACAGGGCAGGTAGAGAGAGAAGTTAAGAGAGACAGGGCAGGTAGAGAGAGGTAGAGAGAGAAGTTAAGAGAGACAGGGCAGGTAGAGAGAGGTAAAGAGAGAAGTTAAGAGAGACAGGGCAGGTAGAGAGAGGTAGAGACATGGCACCTTTGCTCCGTGCTTCTGCAGGACCTCCAGGATGTCGTTATGGGATCTCTCAGCTGCTACATGGAGCGGCGTCATGAAGCTAGGACAGAGGAGAAATGAGTCATGAAGCTAGGACAGAGGAGACATGAGTCATGAAGCTAGGACAGAGGAGACATGAGTCATGAAGCTAGGACAGAGGAGACATGAGTCATAAAGCTAGGACAGAGGAGACAGGAAGCTAGGACAGAGGAGACATATTTGTGATTGTAGGTCACTCACTCATTGTTCTTCTCGTTGACATTGGCTCCCTTCCTCAGCAGCAGCTCTGTCACCTGCTTCCTCTTAGGGTGTGGGGAGGCTACCACACAGTGCTGCAGGCACACACGCACGCACACACACACACGCACGCACACACACACACACCCTCAGTCTGTGCCTATATGTGTGTGTGTGTGTACAGGATTGCATGTGTATAGGTTCACCTGTGTGTAGGTTTGCATGTGTGTGTGTGTGTGTGTGTGTGTCTCACCAGTGCCGTGTCATGGGTCTGAGGGTGTTTGAAGTTGATGATCTCTAGAGCCAGGCTCTTCTTGGCCTTGGCCATGTCTGCCTCCCTCGCAGCCTGAAGGAGGGAGTGGCCCTTGAACTCATCTGCACACAACACACACACACCACAGAACACACACCGCAGAAATGGGCCTTCAGCCAACGTCATCACGACTATGGAAGTTGAGGGGATCACAGTCGATTTTCTCGGGTCATGCGTGTGCGAGAATGTGTGTACGTGTGTGTGTGCGCGTGTATGTGCGCGTGTATGTGTGTGAGTGTATCTGTGTGTATGTGTGCGTGTGTGTGCGTGTGTGTATGTGTGTGTGTGTGTGTATGTGTATGTGTATGTGTATGTGTGTGTATGTGTATGTGTGTGTGTGTGTGCATGTATGTGTGTGTGTGTATGTGTATGTGTATGTGTATGTGTGTGTGTGTGTGTGTGTGTGTGTGTGTATGTGTATGTGTGTGTATGTGTATGTGTGTGTGTGTGTGTGCATGTATGTGTGTGTGTGTGTATGTGTATGTGTATGTGTGTATGTGTATGTGTATGTGTATGTGTATGTGTATGTGTATGTGTATGTGTGTATGTGTATGTGTATGTGTATGTGTATGTGTATGTGTATGTGTATGTGTATGTGTATGTGTATGTGTATGTGTATGTGTATGTGTGTGTGTGTGCATGTATGTGTGTGTGTGTATGTGTATGTGTATGTGTATGTGTATGTGTATGTGTATGTGTATGTGTATGTGTATGTGTATGTGTATGTGTGTGTGTGTGCATGTATGTGTGTGTGTGTATGTGTATGTGTGTGTGTGTATGTGTATGTGTGTGTGCACTCCTCTCACAGGTGAGCCTCTCCTTGAGCTCCGGCGTGGGGGCCATGTCCACAGCACTCTTGCCGTGGCAGTTGACGAGGGTGGGGTCGGCAGCATGGGCCAGCAGCAGGGAGCACACCTCCACACGGTTCTTGGAGGCGGCCTCGTGGAGGGGAGTGAACTGCCACAGGTCCATGGCGTTGACACAAGCCCCATGCTGGGAAAGAGGGAGGGAGGATTATCATAAAGGTCTCGCATACAACGATGTACTGCCTAGTGTGCATGCTGTGTGTGTGTGTGCTACCTTAAGCAGCAGCTCAGAGACTTCGTAGTGTCCGTAGGAGCAGGCGTTGTGGAGCGGTACCAGACCCCTGCAGCACAGAGACACACAGACATGAACCATCAGAGAGGCCCAGCCTCAACCCCGTCCCTCAGCCTCACTCTCCCCTCCCTAGCCTCCGTCCCCATGCCCAAACATCATCCCCAGGCCTCATCCCCCGCCCCCCCTCCCCCCACAGCCCAGCCTCATCCCCAGCCACCCCAGTCTTACCCCTTGTCCTTGGCATGGACATCGCCACCGTGCTGGAGCAGCAGCTGGACGATCCTGACCCTGTTGTAACCTGCAGCCAGGTGGAGTGGAGTGGACTGGAGCGGGGGGGGGGGGGGGGGGGGGGGGGGGGGGGGGGGGGAGAGAGGAGGGGGGGTGGAAGGAGGAGAGGGAGGGATTAGCACAGCAATAAGTTCCCCTCAGCGTGTGTGAGTGTGAGAGTCATGTAGGTATCCCTGCAGAGGTCACAGGGCAGTGAGAACACTGACAGCTGAGCTCCATGGAGCAGACGTCTCCCTCCTCCCCCCCCTCCCTCCTCCCGTCCCCTCGCCTTCAGCCCAGCAAAACACGATGCAACACAAGCCCTTCCTCCTCATGCAGCTAATAACCACCTTGGCCTGTCTGGATCAGAGACCTGGCTCACGCTGATGATGTCACAGTATCAGACATGAGGCTCAAGGCTGGATTCCCGTAGCAGGCTGATGATGTCACAGTGTGTGAGATGCAGTGACTCAGGCTACAAGGACAGTTGGGGCAGGCCAGCAGCAGGTTGAGGAGGTCATACAGGTGCGGGGGCATGTGCAGTGGTGGGTTGGACAGGGACGGGGGGCAACTATGCTTCCATTCCAGGTAGGGCGGGGGAAGGTTTAAACCCCTCCCATTTAGTCAAAACACAGCTACGTTGATTTGGAGGTGGCGGGTAATGTCATGTGTCATGTGATCAGAACAAGGCCGAGATCAGGCATGTGCACGGGGGAGAAGGCGGAGCCAGCCAACATCACAGTCCAGGGGGAACCAAACGGGTGCACCAATCAGGGAGCTTCTCATGAAAACAACTTACCAGCATTGTGTGAGATGTTGACTGACGGACAACACAGCCAAAACAACAGAACATCAGTACACTAATGAGAGGAGATCCTAGTTAGATTTCAGTCTGAACTCTGAACCCTCTACCTTCTGAATGTGAGGAGGGAGACAGGCAGACAGACAGACAGACAGGCAGGCAGGCAGGCAGGCAGACAGACAGGCAGAGACAGGGGAGGAGGGAGAAGCAGGGGTAGCTGTGTAGCAAAGCAGGAGATGAGGTCATCATCATCATCAGACAGGCAGAATGACTAGCTGTCTCTCTGGCTCAGTGTCTGACCACGAATATGCAGCAGGTTAACAGTATGTGTGTGTTTAACAGGTTTTAAGTGCGTGTATATAAATGCAGCCCAGGGCTCCGTCACCATGGAGACACCATTGTAAGGGGGTATGGGCCTCACTTAGACTCCACCCCTCAATCTGTCAGCCCAGTGGGTGGGGGAGGGGTGGGGGGGCGCCATACAATAACAAACCCTGATGACAAAAACAAAAACACACACAGACAAACACTAGAAGTCACTGAGTCGAAGAAGAGAACATGTTGTCACCTGGTCTTTGGGTACAAATGGAATGATGAGAGGAGGAGAAAGAGAGAGAGGGACAAAGAGAGAGGAAGAGAAAGGGAGAAGAAGGGTGAGAGAGAGAGCGAGAGAGAGCGAGAGAGAGAGCGAGAGAGAGAGAGAGAGAGAGAGAGGAGTGTGTTGGGAGCTGAATAAAGGCTTGTGTTTTTAATCATGTAAAAAAACAGCGCCTGTACAAGGGAGGCAGAAGAGGAGGGTGGGAGGGAGGGAGGGAGGGAGGGAGAGACAAGACAGGAGGGGGATGAGAGGAGGGTGGGAGGGAGGGAGAGACAAGACAGGAGGGGGATGAGAGGAGGCAGTGATGAGGGGGGAGGATGAAAGGGAAAGGGAGGATGTTCTTGTCTTTGTTCCTGTTCTTGCTGTTTTTTTTCCCCCTCCTTCACTCGTTATGGGATGGTGAACCAGTAACCATGCCAACAATGACTGCTAGCTGTCAGCAGTTGCCATGGCGGCAGAGCGAACTATAATATCTACCATGAAATGAGGACTACAGTTGGAGCTACTCTGCGACACACACACAGACACAGACACACACACACACAGACACACACACACACAGACACACACAGACAGGTAAGTGTTTAGAGGGCCCAGTCACGTCTGGGTCTTCAGTAGGCAGGAGAGGCATGATAGATGGTTGTATTGTGGGGGGGGGGGGGGGGAGGAGCCCCCTGTTTGCAGGGAGCCAGGAGGGGATCAATATCACATTAGAGCTTCTGGAGTCTGCTGACCCCCCCCACACCACTACTGCTACTGAATCCTGTACATTACTGTTGGTGCAGAAGTATGGGTTTGTGTGTGTGTGTGTGTGTGCGTGTGTGCGTGTGTTTGTGTATGTGTGTGTGTGCCAGTATGATTGAAAACCTTGCAAGGGAGGATATTATTAACACAGCCGAGTATTATCAAGCTGCCTTCACAGAAAGCAATCACTTACTCACTACACACACACACACGGTCTTGAATCACTCCACTCTACTGGTTCAATAACCACAAAAGCCTTCCAGTTTCTTTCCATTTTCAATGCTGAAAGAGAAGGGGGAGGGAGAGGGGGGGAAAGAGAGAGGAACAGAAAAAGAGAAAGAGGGAGGGAAAGAGAAGAGAGGGAGAACGACAGGGGTAAAAGCAAGGAGAGGTTGATGAAAAGCTGAAAGAGGACAGGATGCTATAGGAAAGTAGAGTATAGTAGTGTTAAGGACATTAGAAAGAAAAGTAGAGTATAGTAGTGTTAAGGACATTAGAAAGGAAAGTAGAGTATAGTAGTACTGAGGACATTAGAAAGGAAAGTAGAGTATAGTAGTGTTAAGGACATTAGAAAGGAAAGTAGAGTATAGTAGTGTTAAGGACATTAGAAAGGAAAGTAGAGTATAGTAGTGTTAAGGACATTAGAAAGGAAAGTAGAGTATAGTAGTGCTGAGGACATTATACTATATGAAGGGAAAGGAAAGTAGAGTATAGTAGTGCTGAGGACATTATACTATATGAGGGGGAAGGAGAGTAGAGTATAGTAGTGCTAAGGACATTATACTATATGAAGGGGAAGGAGAGCAGAGTATAGGAGGGGAGAGTATAGTAAAGGACAGTAGGAGGGGAGAGGAGGAGAGGAAAGGAGGAGTGAGGAGGGTAAAGGAGTCAAGGAGAGGAGGGGATGGGGGGGACAGGAGAGGATGATAGACTGACGAGCAGATCATCTTCTGGGAAAGCTTCATTAGAGTTTTAATATGCTTCATTGTGTCGATTACAAATGTGGCTGCCGTCATACCCTCATGGAAATCTATCAGACTGTGGATGCCATCGTTCAGCAAGCTGGGACTGAGGACTGACAGACGCACCGCTGGTAGGGT